>NW_011888914.1:1475757-1476658 GCF_000151845.1 Pteropus vampyrus
TTAAGGTATTATGTTTTTATTTCATAGATATAACAGAATAGTAATTTTAATAGTAGCCAAAATATATTGCACAATTAATGTTCCAGTTATGCTTTTAAGAATCTGATCTATGTTAAATATTTTATGAGATTTTTTTGTTTGTTTTGTTTACTGCCTTTGTATTCTAAAATGCATTTAAACTTTTTTGTCTTATTTCTTTTTTTTCCCTTAAATCTTCTGTGACACATTGGAAGTGCTTTGTATGTGTGAGGGCTTGTCCACTGATAAGCTTGAGTAGAAAAATAAGAAAGAGAAATAATCTTTTCTTTGCAAGATGCAATCTTATGGTAGGCAGAATTATAAAGTAGCTTCCATGATCTCTACTTCCTGGTGTTACTCCTGTACTTATGGTACAACACAGCAAAAGCAATTTTATAGATGACATTAAGGTTAAAACCCATTACCTTAAAATGGGGAGATCATCTAGGTCAGTGTTCCCCAAACTTTTTGGCACCAGGGACCATTGCTCCTATGAGAATCTAATGCCTGATCATCTGAGGTGGAGCTGAGGTGATGATGCTAGATCTGAGGAGCAGCTGCAAATACAGATGAAGCGTCACTTGCTCTCCCACTGCTCACTTCTTGCTGTGCAGTCTGGTTCCTAATAGGTCACAGACCAGTACCAGTCTATGGTCCAGGGGTTGGGGTCCCCTAATCTAGGTGGACCTAACTAATCATACGAGCCCTTTAAAATCAGAATAATTTCTCAAGCTGGTGGCAAAGAAAGAGGCCAGAGAAATTTAAAGCATGAGGGGGAGTTGCTGAGATAAAATGAATCATGTAGAAAGGCTGAGAGCGATCTATAACTGACAGTTAATAAAACAAAAGAATCTCCATCCCATCATGAATAATGTTGCTATGA
>NW_011888914.1:1476708-1483254 GCF_000151845.1 Pteropus vampyrus
AGCCCTTTAAAATCAGAATAATTTCTCAAGCTGGTGGCAAAGAAAGAGGCCAGAGAAATTTAAAGCATGAGGGGGAGTTGCTGAGATAAAATGAATCATGTAGAAAGGCTGAGAGCGATCTATAACTGACAGTTAATAAAACAAAAGAATCTCCATCCCATCATGAATAATGTTGCTATGAACAGGAGTGTGCAATATCTATTTAAGTCACTGCTTTCACTACTTTTGGTATATAGCCAAAAGTGAATTTAAAAGATCTTATAGTAATTCTATGTTTAGATTTTTTGGGGAACCATCTTACTGTTTTACACAGTGGTTATACCATTTTATTGAATTTTTGTTGTTTAAAGCTGCTAAGTTCTTGGTACCTTTTTATACAAGAACAGAAAATTAATATACTACTCTCACCACCAAGTGTCAGTATCTACAGGGTTTTTGTTGTTGTTGAGTGTGGGGTGCTAGTCAGTTTTTACCAGAGAGTAATTAATAATTCAATGTTTGGAGGGAAAAAAAAATTGATAAATGAGTAAAAAATAAGAGTAGTTCCTTTTTTCTCCCACTTTTAATTTGGTTCCTTTCCCCTACCTTTATCTATACCTGATACTTTTTATTCCATTTCTCCAAAATGTAAGATTTCAGTCTTTTTCTTGGATGGGAGGAGAAAATTTCAGGTTATATGACATAGGCAAGGATATCAAGACAGTTAATAGCTAATTATAAAGATAAGTTTTAAAAATGTAATGGATGTCAGGAGCACATAATGAAATTAATCATATTCCTTCATTTATGAAACATCTTCATCTTTGGTCTATGCATGGGTCTTTTCTCATTCTCTCTTTCTTTTGTCTATTTTTAATAAGCACACAAACATAAAAAACAAACCTTTGACAGTAACTTATATCTAACTTATTAGATGTGGGTTGGCGCTCCCTCAACCCATATCCTAGTAACTCTTCACCTAAGGTAACTACTCTCCTGATTCATATGTTTATAATTATTTATAGATATTATAAATATACACATTTATAATACATGTGTATATATGTCTATATGTTTATTAAAAATGCTTACATTTAACATTTAAATATATGCACATGTAATTATAAATATATTCATATTTATGTTTATTTTAGTCATTGTAAGTTTAATATGTTTATATATATGCATATATAAGTGTATATCTATGTATATACATATCAGGGTTTGACAAATTTTTCCTATAAAAGACTGAGACAGCTTTGTGAGACATATGATTCCTGTCCCAACTACTCACTCTGCTATTGTAGTGCAAATGCAGCCATAGATAAAGTATAAACTAATGAGCTTGACCATGTTCAAATTAATCTGTATTATGGATACTGAAATATGTTTGTCAACAATTTAAGTGTGTAGAAGCCATTATTAGCTCAAGGGACAACTATACAAAAATAGGTAGATTTGGTCTTCAGGCCGTGATTTGTTAACTCATGATATACATATAAACATATGTATATTATTTAAGTTTATTTTAACTTTGTAAATAATGTCAAGCTCTATATAATCTTCTTGTATTCCTTTCTTCCATTTATATATTACTAAAATGTATTCATATCTATCTATCATTATAGGTACTTCATTTTACTTGCCGCTGATTTCATTTATGGGAGAATATCAAGGTTCATTCATCTACTCTTCTGTTGATAAGCAGTTGGGTTCAAAGTACCTGGCACCACAAATTCCTGAGCCTCTTCTGGAGCGGGGATCAGCTTCTGCTTAACTTTCTCCACTAGAGTCTGACGTGCCAGTTTTTGTCATCTGTCGAGTGCATATATACTGCTATCTTCCAATGTTCCTTTCACACCACTTACCTGCTGTTATCTCCTCTTCCATTCTCTTTCTTAATGTTTTAGATAATTTTAATTCTTTTAATGCCATTTTTAAAGAAAGAAGATACAGAGATAAACACACAGTTTTGCCATCATATTTAACTATAATTTGCTTGGATCTAGTCTTCATAGATGATTTCAGGAGACATATTTTAGAAAAAATAAAGCATACTCAGAGGATTCACTTTTGGAGAACTCTCCTCAAAGAGCAACTATAAAGGTGGCCAAAACTGTTAAAAACAATCATCTCAGCACTCTGGAAATCAAAGGCATACAGCAAACTGAGGGGAGATTTATAAATGAAAACTACTAAATGTGGCGTAGGAGGAGCTGGAGTCTATGTATGGCATTCTACTCTGAGGCTGCTCCTATTGGACCCCTATCTTCAGTTCTGTTGGTATAGAGGTTCAATTAAAGCAGGACATGTCTCGAAAACTACCATCTTTAACCCCACTGCAAGAGGGCATTCATTTGATTTGGAGTCTTGTCATTTAAAACGAAAAGCATACAAGAAGAGCCAGCAGCTCAGCTAGCCCTAAGTTGCCGTACTATGCAGGACAAACAACAGACCTGCAAAATAGTGAGTGATTTAACTGGGTGTTCCAGAAAGTGTGACAATCATAGGGGCTTGGTAAAATTTCTATCTCTCTCAGGTTAATCCTAGTCTAATATACCGAAGAGATGAGAGTAGGCCAAAGCTATACACATATTCTTGGCTGAAGGTTCTTGCACACACACACAAGGTGTCCAAAAGTAAAGAGAAGTGAGACAGATGCTAAAAAACATTCATCTTTGTGAAGTACATCTTCTCTACAACATGTAGTCATTAATGTTTCTGCTCTGGGTTTGTTGTTATTTTTTTTCCCTATTAATTTTAGTTTTAAGCTCAGCTTCTTAGGAATCACATCTACATCTGCATAGCTTAATGTCCAACCAATAATTGGTCATAGATTGTGTTCAAATATCTTGAACCGGTAAGACTTCCATGCTTTTACTCTCTAGTATTGGAGAAAATATGGAAAAACTGGAACATATATTTCTGGTGAGAATACAAAATTATACTATTTTACAAAACAATTGAAAGTTTCTTAAAAAGTTAAAAAAAAAACAAAAAACAAAAAACAGGATTTAATCCAGCAATTCCACTCGTAGGAATCCATCCAAGAGAAACAAAAAGGAATGTCCATATAAAAATATATATGTGAATATTCACGACAATATTATTAATAGTAACCAAAAAGTAGAAACAACCCAAATGTTCGCTAAGTGGCAAATGAATAATCCAAACATAGTATATCCATGGTGTGGAATATTATTCAGCCATGAAATAGAATAAAATATGAATACAAGATACAACATGGATAAACCTCAGAGAAATAATTCTATGGAAGACAAACTAGATATAAAAGACTAGTTGCTAATTTAGTCTTGGAAGTGCTTTTTAGGTTCTTATGATCATATAAGGAAGAAAGAAGTTGACAATAGATAATTCTTCGCATTTAATTAGAATATTACAGTTTAGCGCATAATCTTTTCTACTGTAATATTAATGAACAGCCATAGTGATAATATGAAAAAAATGTCATTTTTTAAGTCCAAAAGACAAAAGATTATGATAGAATAAAATATTACAAAGAAGAGATAATAATATAAAATTAAACTACTCAGTTTTCCTATGATATTAAAACTGTGTTAGAGAAGGTGATAGAGACTCATTTCCTTTACTGATCAAAGGTAGGCTATACTTGTGAAGGAAATACAAAATCTAAGGATACACAATTTACACAGATGAGAATACATTTGCTCTCCAGAGTGATAATTGTGACAGGAAAACAAATGATGGAAGAAATGACATCGATGTTACCATACGTGGATTACATGGAGAACACACATGGATGGGAGGGGAAGAGGGGGTAGGGGAGAGGTGAGAAAGAAGAAGGAGAGGGAGAGAGAGAGGGAGAGAGGGAAAGAGAGGGATGTGATAACTCAGGATAATGATAGGAACATTAGCTTTTGACATTTTGAAGGCATATATCTATTTTATCTTTATAACAAAAAAGAATTTATGAATTTTAAGAAGCATGTGAAAACTGAAATTCTTTATTGCCTATGCTGTTTATTAGATGAAATTATCAACATTTAAGGGTGTAAGCTTTAACATAAAGGATTCTAGAATATTTCAAAATATGTTACATTGAAATAATTCAATCCAGGAGATATTATTTTTGAAATTATATCTGTCAATATGAAAATAGTTATATATCTAAGAACAAGAAGCATCAGTTACCTTATAAATTATATCTAAATACTACTCTATTTACCAGTGTACTGTAATTTCTAATAAATTAGTTATCTATGTTTTCGCTTCATAATGAACATAAATTCCAATTTAGTTTCAGGGCTAATTTAGAGCACCTGTTTCTTCCTGTGAGGAAACACAGATTGGTCCACATATCTGTGATGCATGCATGAGACCTTAATCATGCTCAAGGAAACAGTTTGTGAAAATAACCGACTCCATTCTTCAACTTGGCAGGAGTGGCTTGTGCAATAAAGACACATGGCCATCCAATGAGCTTCCTCTGAGAGGTAAAGTCTATGCCAAGAAAACTGTATCCAGCTCAGCTACAGAGATGTAGTGAGTAAACAATACAAACTGGCTTTATTCATTTTGTTCTTCAAAAATACTGCATGTCCAAGAAAAAAGCCTTCTCTTTTATTCTTTTCTGAAGTCCCTCACATCCATCTCAAGTAGTATAAACCTAGTCTTCAAATAAAGGATTCTCCTTTCCATATGGCTGTGAAAGGTGTGAAGCTCTGTTTAAAACTGTCATTATTAGTTAAAAAATATTACAGTCACTTGCCTGAACATGTGCAGGAGCTTCATTTTTCTCTGTAGACATGCAGTCAGATCCCTTTTGAGGCATGATATTAGCTTTCCTTTGGTCCCTTGACATAATCTTACTAGTGTCAGACTGGAAACTTACTCTACTTCTTCTGAAAATATTTTTCTGAATCTCTCTGCCTCACTGACTCTCCCATTTCAAATGTCAAACAAATGCATTCTATTTTTTATACCCTGTGCTTCTTAGATTCTTTTTCCTCTTGGTATTTCTGTTTTTCACAATGTAGCTGTAGTTCTTTAACTGAAAGAATTTTGGAGACCATATTTTTGTGATAAAGTAAATGAATTTTAAGAAGTAAACAAAGGAACAAACAAAAAACTCCAAAATGTACCATTGATTCTTTCGGCTCTCACATGTCGCTAAAACAGATATGTGACCAGCAGAAATGTGAAATACAATGAATCTTATAGTCAAGACATGAGTTGAAATGCTCAGTATAAAGTAACTGGTATAGGTATGTACTTAAGAAAAACCTGAATTTTAAAATATGTCTTAAGATATTGAGATGTTTTTGACCCTTTATTTTGATATGTTTTGTAAGGTAGTCCAAGGCACAGACACTTGTATACCTGTAGAATAAGTCATTCTAATAACTTCAATGCAGACACACAACTTGGAATATAAGTTTTCTGAACAAACATGTAGAATTACTGAACAATGTTTGAATTCTTGTACTAAGATAAACTTAAGATATACTAACATTTATAATTTTCCTTCAGATAAAAATATTTTTTCTCATTAGATACATAAGACATTCATTTCAAAGATGTGAGGAGAATATATATTTAGTGTAAAAAAACTCATTTAAATAGATATTAGAGATGGAGTCATAGAGCAAAATGTTTTGCATTCCAATTCTATACTTTACTGTAATATTCTCAATCTAGGGAGCTATTCCTCTGGAAGGTAGTTCCCATTGTAGAAATGTGATATGCTGTTTGGGTTCATTTTTTAAAATCTGTCTGTATTTTTTAACAGATGTTTAGGTACTTTGCTAATTACTCCTCCACAAATGTGCATTGTATACTTTGACAATTATAAGTACAAATATTTACTCATTTCAAGTGCTATAACCTCATAAAGGGTTGAAAAACTCTAGCATGAAGAATGAGAAGGGAATGATGGCAGCAGAAAAGAAAGAAAATTAGTATAAAATTATGAAGTGCATTCTCATCAAGTACATTAAATGCATTATTTCTGGTACACTAGAAATCTCTGGCTTAATCTCTTCCAAAATAAAACATAAATTTATTTCAATCTACTAAAGGAAGTTTTCTCTCACAGAAATTATTTCTATTTTTTAAATGGAAGTTTAAAGACCACATTATAGAACCCCTTTGACAGTTAACCTTGCTGGACAAACATTACTTCTTCATAAAAGGTACCTGTCATCCCATATCATTACAAAATGAACAAAAGAATAAATAATACCCATGATCTGCTGATTCTAAATGTGAAATGGCTTTAAAGTTAACCAGGCTTACTTTGTTGTTTGGTGTTGTTGATAAGAAATATTAAAATGCCAAATATCACTACACTTAAAAGATATATCTTTTTACTAGACAGGAAAAATCACCATGTTTTTACATTAGCCATGATTCAAAAATGAATATTTGAAATATAGAAAATGCAGTAATGACAGTTTGTGTTTTGCTTCTTGATCTTCTTCAAAGAAGTACTTCCTCAAAGAAAAAGTTACTTGGGGAATATATGATATCTCATTCTATATTCACCTGTATTTAAGGGAAAATTTTCGAAAGAAGATTTTTTTTTTT
>NW_011888914.1:1484882-1487021 GCF_000151845.1 Pteropus vampyrus
CTGTCAAAGGAGCTTGAAAAAATATTTTCCTAAAATACCAAGTAGAGCAAAAAGATGGGGAATGGAGCAATGTGCAAATGAAAGGCACACTTGTCCCACTGCTATTAAGCACCTTCATATTTTGCCAGCTATAAAATCAGTTAATCAATAGCTTTAAGAAACAGGGACTCTGCAACTCTTATATATCAAAAAGGAGTTCTAGGATATGATAGTTATCTACCTCAGTATCAATATTAGTGATAATAATTTTCCTTTATCAATATAAATAATTAATAATTCCTTATTACTTTTAAATAAAATCATCAAGATAACCTACATTTATGTCCAGTATCTTGATTTTCTCTTTAACAGTTCCTCTCCCTTAAGACTTGTTAGCTATAAACTGGTCTTTAACACCCTGGTTTTAAAGACCTTTTTCTTCAAGACATGTGGTCATTCATTTGGTGTGGTTTTCAGTGTATTTTCTTGTCTTCCAAGATATGTTCTTATCCAAAAACATGTCAGCATGAGTTTCTTAAATACAGAACAAAGGAAGAAGGGAGTTTCCAAAGAGGGAGGAACATCTAGGAAAGGGCAGGTAGATGCCAGAGGAGCCTTAAATACCTGCCTTTCCAGACGGAGTAGAACAAACAAATGACAACAACAACAACAAACAAACAAAAAACAACAACAACAAAAAAAACAGGCTATCTTCTGAAGGTCTCAATGAGACTGAAGGTCATGGAGGCCCTCTATTCAGAACTTGGAGCCTGATTCCTGGACACAGAAGAACTTGGCCTAGGACATCTGTCGATGCTGATGCCATATGATGTATCATATGAGCTTTTATCTTTTCACAGATCCAGCTCCCCAGACTTGCAACTCCAGGGTGTTATTTCTCTCTTTCCTTGAGCTTGTTCTGAGAGACTCCTCTCACCAAATACATGACTAATTTCAAAGACAATGGGCTTGTATTTAACAAATAAAAAGTGTCTACAAATAATTTTTGTCCATGTATAGCTGCACACATATCTTAAAGGGTTGACCAACTGTGATAATTTTCAGGAGAGAAGCAATATAAAAAATAAAGATTTATTAGGTTCAATTGAGGGATTTTAAAATATGTAATATTTTCCACATACGGAAATTTTTTATTAATCAAAGCTTCTTGAAAGATAGTCATATTTTATATTTAATTTTGGTATAAAATATTATGTTAAAAATTGTTATATAAACATATCACTAAATCCAGTAATTTGAGTTATCTTTGGGATCATTTATGTCTTAAGTGATGCAGGTGTTTGGTGGAAAACATTTAGTAAATATTAGTAATATTTAACATACATCAGTTTCAGCTTTTCTGAACTCTCGTGATATTTAACGTGGTAAATTTTCTTCCTTTTATTCTTTCTACCGTTTTCCTTAGGTTTCTATTTGTCTTAGTCTTCCAACATAAATGAATTCACCAGTCTTGGTCACTTGACCATGGTTTTATTTGGGCAACGGGATATACTACTGTTGTTATTGTTATGGCTCACTATGCATTTATACGGTCCTTTCCTCTAAAGAGGAGTTACTTTATTAAACCTGGAGATAATTCTTATAATACTCATCTGAGATAGATTGAATGTATTAAAAATATTAATAACCAACCAATCCATATATATAGTCCATTCACATCCCTTTTACCAGCAACTACCCAGTGAGTTTTCCAAATTCTAAAAATTTAACTAAAAAAATAGTCATTTTAATTAAAAATAAAGAAAATGGCACAAAGTAATTTGATATTAAAACAATTATTAGGTCTATCCTAAATCTTCTAAATACCAAACTAGACTTTTAGAACAAAACAGATTATTAGGAATCATTCCCTCAGTATTTTGCTAATTAAAGGGATTAACTTACTCTAATTCGATCCCAAATTTCAGAGTATATTAAATTAACTTTTTTCCTCTTTAACTTTGGCTTTAGTTTCTATTTTTAAAATAATTCTTATTGAGAAATAAGAAATTTAGAAAAATTTGTAAAACAAATACGTAGTTTACTAAATTATCAAAATGTGAATATTCTTGTAAACACTACACTTATCAGGAAATAATACCTTTCCAGCCACTCCAGAAGTTCCCTATGTGTCCCCAATTCCAGCCTCATCTCACTCTA
>NW_011888914.1:1488226-1496705 GCF_000151845.1 Pteropus vampyrus
CTCAAAATGGAGAAAGTTCAGTATTGAATGATTATGTGGGCCAGACCGAACCCTCGGTCAAGCTGATGGAATCTTGCTGATACTGTTTTGTATGGTTGGTTTGTCTAATAGATCTCAGTGTCACAGAGATGAATACAAAACTGGAGATGATCTGAGGGTCCTCAGGGACTGCATGTGACTTCTTGGAGAAGATGATCCAATAGAAATGTGATTAAGTTGTTCTAACTAAATGTGGGCTCAGAAATAAGTATGTCCATCTGGAGCACAAAAACCTTGAGGCTTGAGGCATATGGTGCCCATCTCTTAAAGTGAAGGAACAAATTAGTGACATTTTCTTGGGCAACTTTCCCTGCATTCAGTGCCTTAGCTAACATTATAATAAATGGACAGTGTCATTAGTGTCAAACTCTCATAAATATTCAAAACAATTAGTAGAACTCTCATAAATATTCAAAACAATTAGTAATATAGTTTATTTTTCTGAATATAAAAAAAGAGAGGAAGAAAGAGAGAAGAGCAGAGATCAGACAATACAGAGACATGTTTTAACGATAGTGCTCTTTGTTTTTAAAGCAATGGGTTTTAAGCAAGACAGATGATGACCATATTTCCACTTTAAGATCACTATATATAGAGAGAAGGGCTTAGAAGGGTCAAGAATGGGTCTGGAAAGACTTGTTAAGGAAATAATGGAGATAAAGTATGATGGATTGCACAAACAGTGTCAAAAAAAAAAAGAGAGAATGAAATTAACAGATTAGAGAAACATTTAGGATTCCCTTTTGTATTGGCAAAATTAAAGGTTAATTTGCGGTGAAACTAGAAGCAACCAGGCCTGGTCAATAGATTACAGTAATTAGGTCAGAAACGAGTATGTGGAATATTAATTAAAATCACCAGGTTTGGAGTCAAATTGTCTTGGTTCAAATACCAGCACCAACACTCACTAGCAGTAAAAAACTGCTAGTTATTTCTTCCCTGAGATTTGGAACAGTATCAAATATAGTAAATGATTAATAAATGATAGCTATGCTTCCATTAAGCTCATCAAGGACAATCGGTGGAATTATTTGCTGAACTACTGGATTATCATGGGACTACTGGAATTTGGGTTTGCTTGGTTGTTTAAACATATGCTTGGAGTCGTTGGTGGCCATTTTGTCACTATATGAACACATCCTGCTTGAGAATTAAATTTACACCAAGATAAAATGAGTCAGGAACTGATGACATTATGTAAGAAATCATGTCCAACTCATTTATCTCAAGACTTCTCAGTCATTTGAGTATATGTAGTCCCTATTTTACTTAAGGCAGAGTTCTTTCTCTTGCAATTAAACTGACTAGTATTCTGGATTTCATTACCCAGGTAATTATATAAGTGATTATGAAGGTATATATTATGTACACTAGGATGCCTGTGTGGGTACATCCACGTAATTATAATTTCAAACAGTAAAACAATATAAAATGAGAAGACTTACACCCAACCCCACCAACACACTTATCCCTGCTCTTTAATAGTTTATAATTTAATTATTTTATGAATATAATACCTTCTCTATATAATGCTTATGTCATGTTTCTTTGATTTAACAACATTAGAGAACATTTCTGATTCCTAATATCTTTTATTTTTTAAATATCATTTAGTGGTAAATTTATAATTTTATCTGTTTTCAGCTTCTATTTCTTTAATCCATTATTTTTAGAGATTTTCTATTCATAGTACATATGTAAAACAACAACAACAAAAATAGCATAGATATTGTTCCCTCCTCCTCACTTCATTTTATTACATTTTGTTCTTTCTCTTACCTGTGTCATCACATTTATGTTTTCAGGGTTGTTGTATTTACTTCTGTTTTTTTTTTTTTTTTTTAACAATTAAATCTTCAATACACTTTGCCTATTAATTGAATTTTGAAAGCTACTAAAAATTTATAAAAATGAAAATATTTTTCATTGTTCAAATAGTACCATTGGATCCATAGAAAATGGCATATAAACTCTATCCTTAAATTTTGCTCTTCAAAGAAGAATGTTCAAAGCATCAATGCCAGATGTAATCTCCTTTCAGTTACTCAGAACCATACCGTATTCTAGTCTGTTGTCTATTAAGATCATAAATGTTTTTGTGATTGTTTTGTTTTCATTAAATTTAATTTGCAGTTCTAACTTTTAATCGTTAAGAGAAAAAATTCAAGAAGAAGTGGCCTCTTAAAATATTTGTTGTATGTACTCACTTTGTTATTAAAGATATTTATTATTCATGTAATCTTTGACTTTTTATTTTAGTTTAAACAGGATTATTTTCTGAGACTATATGCAGATGTCCTCTTTGGACGTCTTTTCATTGCAATAATGAGTTAACATCACTGCTTCATAGATTTCATATTTTTTTCCTTAGGATATTTGTTCAATATGCCATAGTATATATCTGAGTATGTTTTTCTTAATATATATATCAAGATTTATATAAGTATATATATATATATACAACTATATATATCAAGATTTTGTTTTTATATATTAAAATATATTTATTTTGTCCTCATTTTTTATTAACGTGTAGTTCAGTCTAAAAATCTACATTCAAGATAATTTTCTTTCACTTTTGAATGTCTTGCTCCAATGTGTTTTCATATCTGACATTCTTAATGCTAATTTAAGCCAATGGTTTCTCTTTATTTTTTACTCGATCTGTTTGTACGTGTATTTGATATTTTATTTTGTTTTTCTCTGTTGGTAGGCTTTTATTTTATTCTTGAAATATAAAAGTTTTACCAACTTGTGAGTAGGTATGTATTTTTTATTCATTCATCTCACTTATTAAGCATTTAACCTAAAATAGTAATGGGTATCTTTTGAAAGAGTAATGAATTTTGTTTGTTGTTGATGTGAGGCCGATTATTTTTCTTGAAATTCCTAATAAGTGGATGTCAGACATCTAGAATTGTTTCTTTTCCAATTCATAAGTTTTTTTCATTTATTAATGTTTTAAATAATTATGAATTTGTCTTTTTCCTTGTTCTAAGAAATCTTCACATTCTGATCATCCAGATTATTTATTTGATCTTCTGAAGTTTCTATTTTATTTTCAGCTTCTTACTGACTTAAAAAAATTTAGCTGTCACATTTTAAATTTCCATCAATGCCTCCTTATCTGTTCTATTGTTTGCACATTTTTCATAGAAGCATCTATTTACTCTATGGAAAAAATTGTCTGTTGATTACTTAAATAAAAATTTACTTCCATTATGTTTTCCCTCTTACATTAAATAAATAATCACTTTTCTGGGAGGTCATTCATTAGATATATTTATCTTCATTATTCTCTTGTGTTGTTTTTTCATTAAATAGTTAATGATACTTCTGAAAAACAAAATGGGCTAGCTAAAGAAGGGGGATCCTTCTGCAGAGTTCTGAATTTATTTCTTAAGTTTTCTTCCATGTAAAAGAAAGTTAAAAGTG
This sequence comes from Pteropus vampyrus, assembly GCF_000151845.1. NCBI lineage: Eukaryota > Metazoa > Chordata > Mammalia > Chiroptera > Pteropodidae > Pteropus > Pteropus vampyrus. The sequence continues at coordinate 1,491,701 of NW_011888914.1, forward strand.
ATCTGGGGGTCTGTTAAGAGGTTGTTGTGTCCATAATTTATTTTTAGAAAATGAAGTCCGGATGAGGAAAAGACAAAAAGTACGCTGTGACTCTCCTCCCCCAGCATCATAAACAAGAAGCAGCATAGAACAGAAGTTAAGCGCACTGGCTTTGGAACCAAGTCTTTTTGGCTCGAATTCTGGCTCTGTCATTTGTAAGCTCCATGACTTAGTATAATTTACTTGGTGTCTTTGTACCTGTTATCTGGTAAATATGACTAATAGAATCTTCAACATAGTGTTGTCATATGTTACATATAAAACATTTAGACCAATATCTCATGCACAGTAAACACTTAATTGTTAGCTTAAAAAGAAAAACATAATAAATTTTACATTAGTATAAAAATATTTAGTATATTTTTCCTTTACAAAGAACAACTTTTTGCTTGCTTTTATTTGTTTTTGTCTCTTATAGACTTCTAAAACTACTTCAATCCTTTTACAGCTTCTCTCAAAGGCGCACCTACTCTGAACCTCCCCAGGCAGATCTGCCATTATCTCCAGAGAGTTATTTTCCAGATTTAGCATTAATGCTACTCTTGCCTGTCTTTTTATAGTGGCTGTAAAAAGTAGGGAAGAGGAGAGAAGAAAGAAGGACTGGCCCAGCTGTTTCTTTCAGTAACCATAATAATTATGAACGGCCAACACTGTTTCTAATAATCATGATGGCCCACTTAAACCTTCTCTGAGCTTGGAGTTGAGAACGTGAGTTCTCCTTCTCTGAACTTTGAGTATTTCCAGAGCTGAAGCTAGAAGAATGTCTTTCACCTTTGCTGCAATTCTTTCCTGGATAGTATGTTTAGGCCACAGAGCATACTCTATATCGATGCAAACCAATCTCCTTTCCTCATTCCACATATTAGACACAATATACAGTTAAGTGATACTATTGCCTCCTCATTCCATAGATTTATTCATCTCTATATCTAATCTTTACTGTCATCCTGAATCTGAAGCAAGTCAATTTTTCCTTCCAAAATTTCCAGATTGGCTTATGCAACAATCAAATTTCTTAGTTCATCTTTATGTATTATAGATATACTTATTTACATTTAATCTTTGCCCTCAGTTTCCTGAATGTTTATATTTTACATATTTTTGTATTTTAAAACAAATGTTCCCTTTAAATTTTCTCAAAATTAATGTATATCTTTAAACTGAATATAGCTAAATATTTATTTTAATATCCATCTATGTGGCTGTACATTTTAATATCATTTACTATAATAACACAATTCTTTATGTTAATAAAAGTTTTGAATAAAATGCACTTTCACCAGGGACAATCTAACTTAACATACCTTCCCATTTGTTTTTATTAAATTTTAAAAGCATTTTTCCTGTATAACACCTCACAGACATTAAGGATTTAGATTGGTTCTTTTTCTGTTGAAAATAAAATCAGTCTACTTTGAGAACAATATATTCATTCATGGACCATATTAACCAATCAATAATTTATGGCTCTTGTTTACACATAAGATATTAAACATATGCAATGTAAATCTTTAACTATGAACAAAGAAATGAATACCTAGTGATTAAAACAGACCCGAGAAATTAAACTAATGGAATATTTTCACTTTTAAGGCCAAAAGATTTGTCTTAAGTAAAAGAATAGATTTACCTGTGAACAGAAAAGACCATTTATTCAGATGATCTAAAACATGTACTTTCTCAGCCTTCTTTCTCATTGTGTGGGTTGCAAGTGAAAGTTTCAGTGTGAATGAGCTAGGAATGAAGACAAATCAAGACTATAGTGTGACAGTGATCCTGATGGCTGTAAATGATGGTGGTGCTTCAATTTTTGAAATTGTTTCATTTAAAAACTAAGCATTGGATTTTTACACAGTATTATAGGATTCTCAGCCTTCTTTGATTCAATTTAGAGGAAACATTTATGGAGCTTAAATTGTTTCTGGCAATTCTATGCTCAGTAACATTTTAAATAATGTATTTTATACCAAACACTCCCACATAAAATGTAGATAAATTTAAAAATGTATAATCACATCTATTCACAAACTGGTTTTAGTTTTAGTTTTTGGTGGGTTTATGTGTGTGGTCTTTTAGCAAAAGGATAGTCAAAACTGATAAAAAGTAAAATTTAAATTCTCAGCTGATTGTTTCTCAAATGAAATGACTACTTTGATCTAAAACAAAATGATAGATATAAAATAACAAAATAAAATAAAACAAAACAAAATGAATCAGGAGAGCATGCACCTCAGATACTGAGGCTGACCACCTAGGTTTCACTTTTCCTTTTCTAATCAAATATAAAGTGAGTTCGAAAAGCCAGGTTTTGGTTCATTATCTACTTTTGTTTGCCCTTTTTATATCCTTGATAGGTGTAAATGTAATAAAATCAAGCACTAAGTTCTAGTAAGGGAAAACTGGTACACTTTAATGTACATAAATTATGCTTGACCTGAGATTTGACTTGTTCCATTGATTAGAAAACTTACTTCTGTTATTTTTTTTAAAAAATCTCACTCTTTAGCTTTTACAGAATAATTATAAAATACCTATGAGGGGTTGTGGCATTAGATGATGAATGTTTTTCTATGTCATTCTACTTGTTAGAAGATTTGGGTGACAAAACTACTGGAAGTGTTTGTGATCTCCAAATTTGACACTAAGTGGTATTTGTAAAGGTTATTCTGGGGACATTTTGTTGCTCCTGTGTTGATTTCGTTTCCTTGAGGATCATGGAGGAAATTACCTCTTCCACTTGAGGGCCTTCAAAGGTCTTCACATCTAGCCCCAATGTGCAGTGATTGGCAGGACCTCCAATTACACAAACTTCACTAGTCAGGTAAAAAGTTCCTTTTTATTATTACACTTTATGAGCTGGCTGAATTAAGTTAAACTTGTACATCATTTTTCTTTCTCAAAATTAAAAAGATTTACACTCACTGTTTTGAACAAGTACATTTTTACTCGCAGCTGTCAAAACAAGCTGTCATTTCAATTATCTAGAGTGCCTATTAGTCAATTTTTAATAAAGTTTCAACTACCTTTTCCTGGTTTTTAATGAATGGCCTCCCTTGCACACCTTTTAAATATATGTTCCATATCCCCTATAGAATTCTGAAGCTAGGTAGAAAATATTAAATAACTTAATCATAAAATGCTTTACATTTTCCTATGTTGCCTAGAGCACACTCCTTTCCAGCAGTTTTATTTTCTTGCAAATTTCTTCTTAGAAAGCAATCATAGAGGCAACAATAGAGGTTATAGTAGTGATTAATTTGAGACAGTTACTTCTTGTTCAATGGAACAAGAGATAAACAACTTAGATCTATCTCTCTATCTCTCTATTATCTATCATGTCTGTCATCTATCTTCATACTTTAATTATTTTCAAAGATATGACTTTTTCTTCCACATGACTAAATTCCTAAAAAATAGCAAACATGCATAATTTTCCCTCTGTTCTTCCCAATATTTAGTAAATTATTATGTATATAAATTTGCTTTTATTAAATTGTTAATAAAAAATAATGTAATAAACGCTCATATTTAGATCCCCAAAGTCATCAAATATACCTCATTTTTACTTCAGAGATAAGTAAGCTGAGTCCCAGTGCACTGGGCTAATCAATGACAGAGAAAGGATTAACTCTCCTGATGGCCAAAATGCTAATGCAAAGTCTACTTCACTTCTCCATCTTGGCTCTCTTGATATACTGTGTTTATTCTGGAATGGTCTCCACTTTCTCATTGTATTTGTGTGAAAACGATTTTCTGAGGGAGTAGTTTAATTTTCAGAACTCTCATGTAGATATTTATTTATATTGCAAGTCTGTATGGCTCAATTATGATGTTACAAGTCTAATAATATAATTAAATTTGGTTAGTTTGTATATCACACTTACGTTATTTCTTTATCAAAGAAAGAAAATTTTTCTCTCTAGGGAAAATTATCTACTTTATAAATTTCTTCCCAGAACAAGCTTCTGGGAAGAAGAAACTCATTAGATGGCTTGCTAAATTTTTTCAATCCATTTAGGATTTTAAATTGGGGTGGATATTTAAAGCTATTGTAAAACAGTTGGTTTTTAGTTGACTAATTGCCATTAATATTCTCTAGTCAATTCCTTTGTTCCCTTTGGGGATATTAGAATTTTTCTTTGTCTTTTTTTTCTCTCAGTTAAAGACATTATCATTTTACCAAATCTACCCAGTCACTAAAGTTAACATTTTCAATTCCTCCGATTTCCTTAATCTAAACATTTGACTCAACCCCAAGTGCTCTGAATCCTAAACCTAAGATATGTCCTAAATCCATTATCTTTCCTCCAGATCTCAAATGTCCTTGAGTTTCCTGTCATTTCTTATTTGGACTCTCAGAAAACTCAGGTTATTGATTTCTTTGTTTCTGTTCTCTCTCTAATCCAAATTATGTTTCTAACTATCACTAAATTTCTAAGAAACAAATCTTTCATGATTCCCTTCCCACAATACATAAAATCTGTGGATGATTCCGTTTAATCCCTTATCAGGAACCACTGGACTGCACAGTCCAAAAGAAATCTAACATAAATTTAAGACACACAGGTAATTTTAAACTTTCTAGTAGTTACATTGAAAGCAATAAAGCAAAATTGCACCCAACACAGGAGTGCCTAAGTATATAAAGCAAATATTAATGGACATGAAGGCAGAAATTAACAGTAATACTATAATAGTTAGGGACATTAAAACGCCACTTACTTCAATGGATAGATCATCCTGACAGAAAATTAATAAGGACATAATGGTCTTAAATGTCACATTAGACCAATTTGACTTGATAGACATTTATACAGCATTTTATTCTAAAACTGCAGGTTACACATTTTTCTTAAGTTCACATGGAACATTTTCTAGGATAGATTCACAAAACAAGCTTCAATAAATTCAAATAGATTGAAATTATATTAGGCATATTTCCTGACCACAATGACATAAAACTACA
>NW_011888914.1:1497755-1505182 GCF_000151845.1 Pteropus vampyrus
CCCAACACAGGAGTGCCTAAGTATATAAAGCAAATATTAATGGACATGAAGGCAGAAATTAACAGTAATACTATAATAGTTAGGGACATTAAAACACCACTTACTTCAATGGATAGATCATCCTGACAGAAAATTGATAAGGACATAATGGTCTTAAATGTCACATTAGACCAGTTTGACTTGATAGACATTTATACAGCATTTTATTCTAAAACTGCAAGTTACACATTTTTCTTAAGTTCACATGGAACATTTTCTAGGATAGATTCACAAAACAAGCTTCAATAAATTCAACTAGATTGAAATTATATTAGGCATATTTCCTGACCACAATGACATAAAACTACAAATCAAGTTTAATTAATTTTAATAATATATTTTATTTTACCCAACATATCCGAAATGCTACTTTAACATATAATCAATATTGAAAACTTATTAACAATTTATTTTATATTCTTTTTATCATACTAAATCTCTGAAATCTGATGTACTTTACACTTTCAGCACATTTCATTTCCAATTAGTTACATTGCTGCCTAAATAAATACTAGTGATAAGCAGAACTTGTGATTTTGTTACGACTTTTGGATAGGGTAGCTGAGATCCAGGTTGGGTTCAATAATGACTAATTTTCCAAGGCAGACAGGTAATTTACAGCAAAGGCTGGCAACCCTGCAGTAGCCTCAGACTATTAAAAAGTGGCAATAAATGAATAAAATATTTCTGTGGGAATCTTGAACCACTCTGTATGTATAAGGGGAGAAAAGTGGACCACTTTTCCTGAACCAGGTTGAGACGGGAAAGATAGTCCGTTGCGATCATTGTTAGGTGTGGGGCCTCTTTTGTGTATTTGCCAGGACTTGAAAGCAACAATGTAAAGCTGTAGGTCATTCTCCTATTCTGGTAAATATTTCAAGCAGGTTTAACTTTCTTCAAAATTATATATATTGGAGTAGAACTTGAGGTCTTCCCGGTATAGATTGGCCTCCAAATTAAACGGCACATATTCATTTCTATGTTCAAGAGTTATGGATCAGGTACCTCCAAAATCAGAATCTATATGAAATAATGCTTCATGGTGAGAAAATCTTTTTGATTAGTAGAGCTCCCACTTTTCTTGATGTATCAAGGTGATATTGAGAAGATGAGAGAACAGAACACTTGGTGCCAGTCAGTGTAGTATTATTATATCAAAATTGTTACCTTTGCTTCCTTTGGAAATGTGGCTAAAGAAATCTTGGTATAGCTTTCACTTCAGACCACAAACAATTTCTGTGTTTTAGTATTCTTCCTAACACTTAAGTAACCTTCATTTAAATCCTTTAGGCATTTCTAGTAGCTGCTGAGAGTATTAATTTACCCAACACACTTCCCTCTATCTTACATCTTACGCCAACCATCTTTCTCTTTGTACAAGGTGAATGGTAACCAACTGCTTTGGGATTCACATCTGTGTCCACCTGCACCAGAAAGAGATTGACTTATATACTTACTAGTCCTACATTTAAAAATCCCAGCTGGTTTTGGTTAGACCAGGGAAGTGAGGTCAGTAAAAACATTGCAACTTTTGGAGTAATGAGGCAACATTTTCTAAATTGAAGAAAGATGCTTTCACATAAGAAAGGGGTGAAATTTAAACAACTAAAAAACTTTATTTCCGCAACAAGTAGAAAATTAGAATTTAATTCTGTCCCTATAGGCAGTTTAGATTAATTCTGCATCACTTGGCCCAGAGCAGCCTGTTCAGATCATGACTCTGATGTTTCACAGACACTTTAACATGCCTTAAACTCCTACTTTTCAATACACCCTGGCACAGCAGGTACTCCTTGTTCACGCCAGACATTTTAGACTTATTCAAACGGCTTCTTCTCTTTCATCTGCCTCTTCTACTGGGTCACCAATCTTCTAAATGCTAACTCTTAAATATCTCTTAAAACCATCTGCTTCTCTTCCATCACCACCATTCTTGTCCAAACCATCATCTCTCTCTCTTAGATACTGCAATACCTTCATTACTAGTTGTCCAGATTCCACTCTTGACTTCCTATTACTCAGACTCTACTCTGAGTGGTATTTCAAAAATGTGTATCTGATTATTATACTCCCCATTTGTTCAGTTGCTTATAAGGATTACAATCTTAAGAATTAAAGATTAATATTTATGTCTTTAACAAGTTCTCAAAGTGTGTGATTTGGCACCTGTCCACCTACTTAACCTCCTTTCTCACTATTCCCCCTTTAAAAAACATTTTTTAATTTAGAAAGAATTTCTATAAGGTCTATGAGTTTATACTGTTTTAACTCAGGTCTTTTACATGACATTCTTCACACCTGCAATGGTCTCCCAAAATCTTTACTCCTACTTATCCTTCTATCTCAATGTAAGTAGCTCTTTCTCCAGGTAACTTTACCCAGCTATGAAGATGAGGTTTGTTTGCATGTTAAGTATTGCAATGTAATGCTGCATTTCTTTTTAGTTGTTTACCGTTCCTGTAATTATCTGTTAAATATCGATAAATTCCATGAGGGCATGGACCACGTCTTTTTATCTCTGTATTCTCAAAGCCTGGTACAAATGCCTGACCCAAAGAAGATGTTAACGAGCATTAGTGGCATAAATGCATGAGTGGATGGGTGAATGCTCACATTGCTGTAACTTACTGTTTACAATTCTGTCACACAGTGCATCTCCTTTAACAGCAAGTTTCTGAAGGATTTGTATCCCTAGAGTAGTCTGTGCTTTATAGCAAGCCCTAAAGATATGTTGATTGAAAGATTAATAAAAGCAGAGGATGCCTGCCATGCCAGATAATTTCAATTCATTCTATTTATTTTTTCTCTTTCTGAGGAATTCTCCTCATAGATATTGAATTACTGGGTCACTATCTTTCATCTACCAGCATAAAATCAGATGACTAAACTATTTCAGATAAGTCTCTAAACAGAACCTTTGAGTTAACCTATGAAGTAACTAATAAGCATGAGGGTACTGAGTTCTGCTATAACTCTGTGATATACATCTTCTTTCATGACTGTTTTTTCTAAACTAATAAGAAACCCAGACCCAAAAGCTCCCTCTTATAACATCTATCACTCTGTTAATTGTTGCAAATAGCTGCCAGGCAGAGTACTGCAAAGCTCAGCACTATTTCCAAACCTAATTCTGACAGGCCAATAAACAAAGAGATACCATGAGAAGTAGTTCAAATCTCTTGTCCCTATATATACTATTTCTAAGAACTCTATGACTAGTACCTAGATCACTTCTCTGTCTTTACGAAGGTCAACTCAATAATTTTTCTCTTAAACTATCTCTTGTTTCTTTATTGAGATCCTTATATACAATAGGCCAAATGTGTTAGTCATTGAGGATACAGTCAAAAAGAAGACATAGTCCATGTTGAATATATTATTAACCCTTCTTATAGCATGGTCATCATGAAACAATATACGCTGTGGACCCCCTGATTTCATTCTCATGATCAATACAGGTGAGCTGAAAAACACATTCTGAGTCATTCTATATACCAGCAAACAATGGAAGAATGAATGCTAGAGCAACTGATGCTTCTGAAAGATATTCTAAAATAAAAGAAATATCTTGATGGGCTCATTTTTTAACTACCCCATAAAATGTGCATATTAACTTGACCATAGAATGAGAAAGTAATAAATGTTAGAAAACAAGTAAGTATTATTTATAATAAAAGGGAATAAAATGAAGAATTAAAAGAATTACATATGATATTTTAAGAACTAATAAATAAATTCAGTAAAGTCACAATAAACATAATATACAAAATCTGTTGCATTTCTGTACGCTAATAGCAAACTATCAGAAAGAGAAATGAAGAAAATGACATCATTTACAACTGAATCAAAAAAATTAAATACCTAGGAATAAATTTAACCAACAAGGTAAAAGACCTGTGAAGGAGGTGAAACACTAGCATTGCGCTGCATGTGTGGCTGGAGTCATAAAAAAAAAAAACTACAGAATCGTACACAGAAAAAAAATTAACAGTTATTCTGTGTTCTCTGTTTGCCATATTTTGTTCCTGTTTGCTCAAACGGTTTCTCTTTGATACTCGGAGGAACTTTGCTTTCTGGATTGCAGATATGTTTTCCCTGCACGGTCTCGGTGGCTCTCTAATGCCTCATCACTGCTTAGCTTCCCAGATCTCAGAAAGGCACTCTTCATTCATTTGATCAGGTGTTTAAGGTTTTCTCTAAAAAACAAACAAAAAAACCCTGGTTTTATTTTTTTTAAGTTTTTTGCTCAGCCAATTACACAAACAATCGCATAGTCAAAGCCTCCTCACCTCTTCTACGTGGCATACCAGTTTCCTAGGGCGGCCACAACAAACCAGGTGGCTTAAAACAATAGAAATTTATTTTCTTGCAGCTCTGGAAGCCAGAAGACTGAAATCAAAGTGTCAGCAGCGCCATATTCTCTTGGAAGGCTCTAGGGAAGAATTCTTCCTTGCCTCTTCCAGTTTCTGGTGGCCCCAGGCTTTTCTTGGCTTGTGCCAGCAAAACTCCAATCTCTGCCTCTGTCTTGACCTTGTTATGGCTTACCCTAATCTAGTATAACCTTATTTTAATGAATTACATCTGCAAGGATCTATTTCCAAAGGAGGTCACATTCTGAGGTTCTGAAAAGACATGAATTTTGGGGGGACAATCTACAACTCATTAAACATGGCATAAAATTCCCTTTACAATCCAATCCTAGATTTTCTACTTTTAGAATATCCTTTTAGTATATTTTGGGTTTTTCCCATTAGCCTGCCAGAAAAACAAAAAATGATTCAGTGAAAGAAACCAACTAATATAGTACTCATTTGCTGCTGTAGTGCCTTTCTAAGAAAGATATAAGCATTTAAAGTATAACACGTCTCTATCTAGGGACAGCTAATACAATCTGGGGTGTTTGTTTTCCTGATCAAGAACTTATCCTCCAAATAATCACAGAATAAAAATAATTATAAAATTAATTAATAATCTACATGTTATATAAGTTAATTATATAATAAAATTATATTTCTACTTCTAGGGAAAAGGTTTAAAGTATTGTGTTACTAATTATAAGAGATGAAATGTAGAATAAAATATACATACAACATATAAATATAGTATATTATAATTTTAGCTAAATAATTAACATGTGTTTTGTTGCTTTTTCGGCATTTATAAGAACTTTGAGGGGATAGTAAAAAGCCTAAACTTAACTTGCTGCCTCTTTTCTCTTGATAGATTTCTATGCATAAAACATAAAATTTTGAAATTTATTGAACTTTGGCAATTTTCCTAAGTATTTTACTCAGTGCTTGCTAAATGTGCTTATTATCAGTGATGACGATGATGGCTTTTTTCACAGAGAAACACTTTAAAAGTAAGGGATATTCCATTGTCTTCTCCCCCTGCCTGCCTAACCTCTTGATTTTATTCAAATTCGTAAGTACAATTTTCCATAACCAGCTAAAGAAACAATAAGAGCACCATAGTATTTTTTGAGTAGTATGTACAAAATACTGAGTATTTATTTAGAATAAATAACTTCAAAATATCACAAAGATAGAGATGTAATTGACATCATTCTTGTGAGAGATCAAGAAGGATAAGTGGCAATGAGTTCATCATTTACGAGCTACAGTAGAGCTAAGCCTGTTAGCCAGGAAGTGTATGTGAAGAAGCTTCCTGATCAGGAACAGGCAGTCCAGAAAGAGGCTTCCTGGGGAAGGGGACACTATAGGCCAGACCTGAGGGATGAGTATGGGATTTAAGCAGAGGGTGGGAAGGGGAGATAGGCAAAACAGGAAGAGTCAGAAGTGAAAGTAGAGAGGTTACAAGAGCTTAATGATTCATGACAGTCTCTGACATGCATTTGATTGATCCTGTGGCATTTAAAATGAGTAATAATATTCTATAGCATTCTATGGCATTTTATAACTTTCTAAGTACTCTGATGTATGTTAGGTCAATGTTCTTTTATACCTATTGTATTTTGTAGCCATGATAGCTATCAACATTCTTATTTTAAATATGGGTCAATGAATTTGGACTTACAAATGTAAAGTAAGCAACTCTGGACGTAACACTGGAGAAAGTATTCTCTTTGGTTACTAGGATTTTTTTTATTTTTCTGTTGCATACCTTTTAGATCCTCTTTATGGGAAAAACATAACAAAAATAAAAGTAAATAGGCAATAAAAACTCTCTCTCACTGAATTGCTAAAATAGCATAAGATCACTAGGCAAACATTCACTGTCGCCTTAGTCCTTGAACATTGGGAAGAAAGGACTTTAAAAAGCAACACTGTATGGTGACCATTGATATCCATAAATTGCAGAGAAAGAAGATTAGACTCAGAGAGCATTTAATCAACAAGTAAGTTTGGAGCACTCACTAAGCACTCCATTCTTTGCTTAAAACTTCTGTGTCTGACAAAAAATGGATACATACTGTATTTTTATAAATATTTGTTAAATGAATAACTGAAGAGAATGGCACAGGTCATGCACAGATCCAGGTACCATTTCATGGGTCTCTGAAGCACCTTAAGAAAATATCAAGGGGAGGACGCCCAGAATGAGGGAGCAAATCTATGGTGCCAGTTAGCCTTTACTTTGAAAAGAATAATTTTATAGAAGAAGCCTCCTAGCATTTTATCCTCTTTACTTTCATAAGCCTTCAGTATAGAGATAATGTTTTCTTTTTCAGAGTCACAATAACTCTGGCGATTTTTATTTCTTATAAGTTCTGGACCACCATAAGATTTTGGAGACAACACTTAAACATATCCCCCATTTTCCCCATCATTTTCTTAATGTTGGACATTCTATCATAGTTCTCCCTAGGTGGAAGGTGCCACTTTCCTCAAGATATTGTCAGAATACTCATAGTTTCCAATTAAGCTATAAGCTTCTGTGATATTTGGGCAGCCTAACATCTTGCCTTGCTTTGAACTGAAGCTAAACTTGGTTCAAGGCTAGTGTATATAGCATATGGAAGAATTCTGTACTATCAAACAATAATTTCAATGGCCTCAGACTAGGCAATTTTTACCCATCTCAGTGGTCCTGCTAACATGAACTCTGCTGCCTCCTCTGAGGATATCATGCCTTACATCATGTGGCAGACTTGTTAGCACAATTTTTAACTCCTAAATTAAAAAAAACACAGTAAGTTTTAGTGAAATGTATTAATTGGATAAGCATTGATAATATTTTATTTGAGAATTTTCTCTTCAGTGAGTGATGGTAACCGTTATTTTGAGAATTATATGTAAATTTGATGTATATAATTTGTTTGGGAAAATGCTGAACAATGGTGCTCAATCTCCTAATAAACTAAGAATCTTTGTGTGAGATTCTCCACTGGTTGCCATATTTGCAGGTCAACTTAAGCCTATTCTTGC
>NW_011888914.1:1506962-1547257 GCF_000151845.1 Pteropus vampyrus
TGGTCAATTCCACTAATTATGCATCTGTCCTGAATGAACACAATGGGGCATACGGTACTTGACCACATTCCACCAGTCTCTATTTTCAAGGTCCTCACAAACTGCAAACATCTTGCTGAGCTGAGTTCTATTGTGTATCTTTATTTCGGAGTGTTCCCTAAATGGAAACCAGCTACTTTATCTGTTACTCTACTGAATAGATTGTTGGACTTTTTGAGAGAAAATACTTTGGTCAGCATATAGTGGATTGTCTTAGCTGTGAACCTATGTATAATTTTGCATTATACACTGACTTCAAAATTTACCATCATATAAAATCATACTACCTGGACTTCCTTATATATTTAGATTCCTAGAGGGCCCACTGCTTGTACGAGTCCAGAAGATGCCTTTCACGTTATATTCAGTCAAATAGATTGTCATAGAAGGTATAAAAGGCTTTACTATGAACATCATAAATTGGCTTATCTCAATTAGGACAGCAATATCTGAAACGTAACTTTGGAATTCATTCGGTTATTTGCTATGTATGTGTTAGCCATCAATTACATGTCAAGCAGTATTCTGAATCCCGAAGATATCAAACATTTTTTTGAAGAGAATCTAATAGTCATCTAATGGAGTTTCTAACTTGACTTGAGTTTCCTGTTTGAAACTTCTAGTGGTAGAGAACTCCCTTCCACAGTCATGTAGTTCTTCCAGTATACTGAAGCATAATGTTTGCTTGAATTACAATTCTAGTTCTTCCCTTGGAGGCATAAATAATTTTTAATACCTTATCATTATTATAACCCTTAAGTGTCTGAAGAAATTTTTCTCATTATTCCTTCCCTCTTCTCTCTCGACCTGAAAATCTTGTCTTTTTCATGACAAATATCTTTTTTTTTTTTCAGGAATACTTTATATATTAGAACTTCTAGTCTATTCCCACCTTGAACAATGTCTCCCTTATAGTTCCTCATCACCCCCAACCTTAAATTCTAGAACCAGAGTAAACCTATTATACCTGAGAGAAAATAAGCCAGTTAATGAGGCTTAGGAAAGGTTAGGAAACTTTGGCCAGAATATACCGAGGACTCATAACATTACATACTCTCACTTGCATACAAAGAATTTGGAAATAACCCCAGGAACCTTCTGAGATATATTTATCACATTTTGATTAGCTGCCTTTTATCTTATTTTTTTTCTTTGGGAATGCTTGCTCATTATATAATATATAATCTCCATGTGTTAAATAATATGAAGATTTGAAAGCAAATCTAATCAAAGATATTAGTTGCCATAGTGATCTGGAGTATTAGCTTTCTTTTTCTTTCTTCATAAAGCAATGGTACAAGATAAGCAGATACATAAGTACTAGAATCATGAAAATAAATATCCGTATTGGAGATCTGAGCACATTATTAGGAAAAGTATATAGGTGTGTATGAATGATGATTTCTACAACAGATTTTTGTAAAATATGATTTAAGATAACTTTTCTCATTACATTAAATTTAATTTGGAAGATTGCAAAAAATATTTTGTTATTATCTTTAAACTTAGATTTTCAGAGGTATACCATAATTGCAGTTATTAAATTAATTATTGCTAAAAGTTAAAAAATCTTAAATCTCAGATTTTTCTGTTAGAAATTGTTAAATATTGGAAATTTCCTTTCACTCTGATAGAATGTTTTATACTCGTTCTTTATTATTCAGAAATTAAATTTAAAGTTTTAAAATATAGCAAAGAAAATATAGCAAAGAAAATCTATCTTGCCATGACTACATTACAAAGAAAAAAATTGTTGAGATTTGTAGATGATGAGAAAATATTGCTTCTTTAATTGTTTACATAGTGTTATTTCTTTTTATGTAATTACATTTTATAGACAATGCCACATGCTTTGTCCACACAAAGCCAAACATCTGGATGAAAAGTGGAAAGGATAGTAACAAACCCAGATGGTTTGTAAACACAAGGCCAAACATCCAGATGGAGTCAAGAAGGCAAAGCATGTGCATGACAAATAACAGATTTTTATTCAGATGTCATGGCATCATATAGACACGGCATATCAATAAACTCTTTTTTAGTGAAGACAAAGAATGTGAAATAAGCTAGAGGTCAAAAAGAAAGAGGAAAATTTATAGAAAAAGCATATCATTAACATGAAATAAAATTTAACTTTTAATGAAAGTAATTTCTAATTGGTTGATTTAAAAGTTAACTTATTTAAAGGAAATCTAAGCAAAAAAGGACTCAGCTTATTAGATTCACTTTTGAATTGTAATAATCTTTACTGAGTTTATGATTTGAGAGAATTGTCAGTGCAGCTCACGTGTGCAATAAATGGGCTCAATTAAAAATTGCATTTGATTCTGATTAAAAAGTTGCTTGATCTTTATTGTTTCAATATATTGCAATACAGAAATGCATCTACCACGTCACATTCAATAAACAGACTTCCTTGCTATCTCTGAATAATTGACTTTATCTTTGTCGAAGGGAACAAAAGAAATGAAAGCAGCATAGACGTTATTCATTTATTTAGCATGAGAATCTTATTATTTCGGTCTGTCTCCCCACAGTAACCTCTTATTTAGTGTCTTGTAGACTTTATACACAGTTATTTCTGACAGAGACCTTGTAATTTCAGCATAATCTCTTTTTTCTAAAGCTCTGAAAGAACTGTAAGAAGATGGTCAACATTAGTCTGAAGAAATAGTATTTAAATGATCATTTATTGTATTTGTATTCTTTCTAAAGCTCTGAGATAGTTCAAATATAAAACAATCTTCCACTTTTCAAAAAGCTTCTATGATATGAGAACTTGTTCATTCCAAAGAATGCTATTTCCATCAAGGTGGCCCCTTTGCAGGCCTACAGTTGCTGCTGAAAGTGCTGAATATTCTTAAAATTTTTTATTCCAATTAGCTTTGAAGCTTTATAAATTCTATGAGAAAAATCAGTCCCATTGCTTTATAATTAATATAAATTCAATCATATCCCTCCAAAAAAAAAAAAAAAAAAAAGATATGTTGAAGTCCTAACTCCCAGTACTTCAGAATATGGCCTTAATAAGTAATTAAGGGTTGCCAAAGATGCAATTAGTTAAATTAGATGAAGTCATACTAGAGCAGAGTAGACCCCTAATCCAAGATGACTAGTGTCCTTATTAGAAAATGGCTATGTGAAGACAAAGAGAGACTGGGAGAATGTCATCTGAAGATAAAGAATTGGAGTGATGCACTATAAGCCTAGGAATGCCAAAAATTACCTGCAAATCACCAGATGTTAGGAAGAGGAAAGAAAGGATTTCCCTATAGTTTCAGAGAGAGCATGGCCCAGTCGACACCTGGATTTCAGACTTCAAACTTCCTAAACCATAAAACATATATTTTTTGTTGTTTTAAGCCACCTAGTTTGTGGTACTTTGATACCAAAGCCCTAAGAAATTAATACAAAAGTTAAATCTATAATTTTACTATGGTCTCAGGAGTCATAATTTTATTTTCTTCTTTAACTTTGGTTCTACAAGATTTCTAGCTTATTTACAAAATCAGAATCACTCATAAAATCTGAAGTTAGAATAAGCTTTAGACACTGAAGGCGATTCCAAAATATTAATTCTAAAAATTAAACATAATAAAAAAGGTCAATAGCTTTTCTTCAATATAAAAGTTGTCCAAACTCCTGAGGGAATAATTTGGATAAAAATGTGTTTATTTAAATTATTCAAAATAAAAAAAATTTGTATTTGATTACAAGTAACTATGTTGACACCTCTGATCTAATGAAAGATTGCTTAAAATACAAATAAACAGTTCTTACCAAGAACTTAAATTTTAAAATTATGGCTTTTCTGTCTTAAAAAAAGACAATTCTTTATGCTATTAAAATGTGTCCTGCACAATGCCAGGGCTTGTGAGAAAAATGAAAATTTAAATGACTTGTGTTTTGATCAGATTTTTAAGCTTAAAGAGGAGGGTACCCTATCATTTTCAAGCACATGCATCAGATGCTGAATGTCCTCCTTTCCTTCCAAGACTTCCAAAAATCACCTGCCACGGCTTTAATATTTTCTTTTTCTTCTTGCCTGTTGAGACACTCTGCTATTATTCCAGGCTTCCTGCAAACAGCCAGTCATTGGCCTAAACTATGGACAATCTGATCTTCTATCCAACTGAAATTCAGAATGCTCCCCTGTGCTCACTTCCCCAGTCCCTGGCCCTTTCCTTTATGTTTTGTCTTGCAGAAAGTGTCTAGGCAAAACAAAAGTGTGATATTTACACACCTGTAAGCCCCTCCATTCTAGGATAGCTTCCCAAATAGGAGCTATCAGCATTCTGTTGAGTTATTGCTAAAACTTATGTTTTTGAATTTGCCTACATAACCATTAGAAAATGAAGAAGAGTCCTTGTGAAGACATGAGGCACCTGAGGATATTTCAAGAAAATAATTATCCAGAATTAGTCTTCTCTGCATGTTCTGCTTTCCACTTTCCCTCTTATACTGTGATAAAATTTTTATTTATTATATTCCCACCCTGAGTTAAGTATAGAAGGTAAAAAATTTATCTTCATAATAACAAATGCAATACTATATATATAAATTTATAGATATATATAATACAATAATACAGTATATATAATACTATTTAATTATACAATAAAAATAACAATCTTATTTTCATTCAGAATTCAACAAATGATGATGCATATTCTGTAGTAACTATGTACCAAATATTTTGTTATTTACTAGAGACTTTAACGGGAAAAACACAGTTCCTGCCATCAGGAAATCAGACCTTAGGGAAATACAATTAAGCAAACTAACAGTTGTAAAGTAAACTGGAGAGTCAATAAGATGGATGCAAGAGTGCCTTAGATAGAATCACTGAAGAAAGAAACGTCCACAGTAGCTTTAGAGGAAAAGAAAAACATGACTTTAATTAGCCAGAGTAGGATATGGGGAAAGTATATTTAAGACAGATGAACGATCATGTAGAAAGGTATTGACAGATATCAGAAGTTGGCCTATTCCTGCTTAATGTGTTAGTTTCTTATGCATTGAGTCTATTCAGTTTAATAAACACTTATCATGTTGCAAATCACAATATAAAAGAAACATTCAATGTAAATTGTGCCACAGAGCTTCCTTTTTTTATTTCGAATAAAAATATAGTCATGAAGGTAAGAAACTAAAATCACTCAGAGACTTTAGTAGGGACAACACAGAGAAAATGGTACTTAATGCACACCAAAGATTAATAGGTTCTGAGCTGGGTGGAGAAAGTAGGGAGCATTTCTGGCAAGAGAAAGAACAATTATGAAAGGTGTGGAGAGTTAAGGAGAGAAGAGAGAGATGCTTACCTTATAACTATTGAGATTTGTCTACTCAGGATTCAGGAGAGGCAAAACCTTTTTGGTTAAATGGTGAAGGGAGCCACTGGGAAGATCTAGGGCTGGATAAAATGAATAATATAAAAAGAATATGAAGTAAAAGATTAATAAATCTATTTCTAAATATTGGCCACTTGTTTATATCCAGTTTTAGTGAAAATATAGATTGAGATAAGGAGAAATGGAAAGCAAGCTAATAAGATAAAGATTCTCTATCTAGATGAACTTGAGTGATGAAGCCAGTGTGAGAAATATCCCAGAACAAGCTGACACTGCAGGAGGTAGAGATGAGGAAATTCTCCTAGAGAGAAAATAAGGGACAGTGAGATTCCAGGATGGGCCCCTGACCAGTTGCAAACCATAGGATGTCTGTTATGGAAAATAATCTAGCATAAGAAAAGCTGAGCTGATTTTGCCTCTCATGCCATGTTTTCTATTGATATGAATGGATTAGGGCTAGAAGGCTTAAACGTGTTATCTTCACAAAAGGCTTTGCACTTGAACGGTACTGCAGTATTGGAGCTCAGATGCAAGCAAGGTCCAGAATTAGAAAGAGCCTATTCTCTTCATTTTTGGCTCAAAGCCCATTACTAATTTGACCTCTGAAGATCAGAAACTCTGAGCTTTGAAGATCTGCAATGTATGCTCGGTGTTATTCTCAAAATGGGCTTCTTTAAATAAGTGTGAGCTGAAACAGAAAGAGATCATGGTGAATATTGCCTGGGAATGGGAATGAACTAGATTCAGTAAGTTTAGAATGCATCTTTGGGAACATCCAGAAATATGTTTGCAAGAGGAGTAATTATGCAGAAAGATGCCAATTTTTTTTGTGTGGTGGTAAGATGAGTGCTCAGATGTAGAATCTAAAAAATATCATTAATATGACTATGTATAAAGTAGGAGAAGTGAAACACTCAGTTTATATACCTAACTAACTATTCAAGGAAGACTGTAAAATGTACATGGTAAGAAAAATACAAGGGTGCAAAATTTGTTTTTCCTTACAGCAAATCATAGAAACCATCAATGAAAAGGCAATATTTAATCTGAGCTTTGAAATATATGAAAATTTTAATATTAAGTATTTTACATGGGGACATGTCACCATATAAAGGCCAAAAGAGCAAGATATTGAGGGGTTTTACAATTTTGTATTTGTGTAATTTTACATATAATATGTTTACTGTTATAATATGATAGAATGTATTAGTGTGAAGAGAGGTTTCATTCCATCATTCATTCATATGAAACATATTTATTGATTAGTCTACTAAGTGCAAGAGTCATGTTAAGAGTTATATAAGCAACGTAAAAGTGTATAAATTCAAGACTGGTAATAAAGACCAAAATGAACTAGATATTTACTCATTAGAATTATGATCCAAAAAATATTAATTTGGCAGTAGAATATAGGATTGATATAATGAAGAGAAACTGATGTTGGGGATACTAATTTAGAAAGCCATTGTTGTAATCAAAGGAAAGAGATACTAAAACACAGTGGTGAAAATGGAAAGTAGTGGATGGAGGAAATACATTTGAGAGATGGATTAGAGATAAATTTTGTAAGTTTTAGCAACTCTTTAGATGTTCAAAGGAATAGAGGGTATTGATTCTAACATTTCAAGCAATAGAGAGTGTGAACACAAGAATGAATTAAGCAAAGAGTGAAGGCAGTACAAGGTAAGAGATGATGGTGAGTATAATTGTGGATAAGTTGAGTTTGAGGTCCAATGTTCATCAGAAAAGTTAAATTAGAAATCATCAAATTACAACCAATAATTAATAATTGGTATGGTCACCTGTAATAGAAAACTAAATTATTAAAGCATGATAAAAAAATAAGTTACTGGGGCAAGAATTACATTTTTACATTTAAATTTGCTTTTAAAACAGCATGAAGCAAAGAATACACCAGACCTATTCCATTGTTTCTATGTATTAAAATTAGTAAATGCCCAATTATAGAATGTGAATTAAAACAACTATGTTTAGTTTATACTCCTAAAGATTACTTCTTATTCTTACTTTAGTTGGGCTTATCAATATTCAACAACTTTTTATTCAACTAAATAATTTCTTCTTGTTTAGAGACAATGTATTATCATTCAATCACCTAAGCCATTCATTATTAAACTTTCTATATCTAAATTACTAATTTTTATAAAAATTATTTCAATTAAAAATATTATAGGATGTGAGAATGTGCCCTGGTATATAATAAAATCATATGCTAAAAAAGTTAAAAACTAAAATCTCAAAAAGAGAAGGTAAAAAGAAATCTCATTTCAATAACTCTAAAACAAATTATAGAAATTTAGAAACATTATAGAATTCTACAATTTCCAAAACCATTGATCTCAGTTGGCTGTCTAGTTAATGTAACACCTTAGTAAGTGACTCTATGTTCTTTTATATAAATCACACTGGCAGCCTGAAATGTAGTATTTCCCTGTGCACTTAACGAAGTTCAATGAGATGAATCATTGGAAAGCACTCTACTTTCTGATTTGTGTAAATCCATTAAAGTAATACTAAACCATATTTAGAAAAAAGATAAAGAAAACCCTTTTGTAGATGATTAGGAATGAAAAAGTCAAAGATCAAAGTTTCATAGAATCATAACTCATTTCTGACTTTATTATCCTTAAAAGATATTTGGAAAAGAGCTATAGATGCTTTTTTTAATATAAAAAATTTCCTTGCTCTACAATATCAGGAGGAAAGTTTTAGCATTATTTGTTTTTATATATTTTTCATTTATCTATTAAAACTTTCGATTGAGATAACTTTAATTTCCTTTTTAATTCAAAGAAGACTATGAAATATAAAAAGGGCAAAAGGTTCAGAGTAGTTTTCTTTATTTAAATACCCATAATGATAAGTAGAATATTAAAGACTTGAAAAGTATAATTAGGTCAAATGTCAAGTTCTATTTTATGTTAGAATAATGTGACTTTGTAATGGAATTCATCATGAGCTCCTTTGCTTTTAAAGATTTGGATTTATTCCTTCTGAGTTCAGATTAAAACTTATGAGGCTTATCTTGGTATATATGCATATGTGTGGGCATGTTTGTCGGTGGGTATTGTGTGTGTAACTAGTTATTAAATTATTAGCAGAAACTTTATACTTTTGCAGAAAAGTCAATGATTGATTCATTCTTTAAAGAAATGTAACCAATCTTCCTAGTATAGAGATTCCTTTGTTCATTGGAAATGATATTGTAGCATGGTATCAGAAACTCATTGAAACTTTCTTGATTTCTTAAACCAGAGACAGAGAATAGGGAGGGCATATTGATGAAAATTATTTTACAGGATCTAATTTCCAGCTTATTTTATAGAAAAGTATTTTTAAATATTATATACTGACTTGATATAGAAATGTTTGTAATGTCATGGAAAAAAATACACAACTATATTTGCAGTGCTGTAATCCTAAGCAAATGATACTATGTGAAATAGCCATCACTATAAGGACAAGGCCAAAAAAATTTAAATATAATAAAGAATGCTAATAAAAGAATGTAAAATACCCAGGTATAGAAAATAATTGTTACTTCTAAAAGTGACTGGGAAAATAAAAATGAAAACTAAATCAGTCTTTTATGCTAAGGTGAATGTTACTCAGGATTTTCCCTCCTTGAAATTGTGTGTGTATTTTGGCAAGAAAAGAGAAAAGGAAGATTGTCGATTCCAATAACAGCAGCTATTCTTTTGTTGAATGGAGCTATAGAACTGGGAAATCAACAAAATTGCATTTTCACATCCCAGTCTGGCACCATATGGAGATTGATTGTCCAACTGTGGATTACCCAGACACTGAGCTTCTTTCTGCCTCTTACCCTATGTCATCACTTGTTACGATCCTGGGCGGGAAGTCTGGGTCAAGGAAGAAGTGTTAGAAGAAATTAATTAATTATTCGTTGACAATTTTGGTTAAAAATTTGGAGAAGCTTAAGAACTTTATCAGATTATAATTGCACATGCCAGATAAGGGATATTTAACTATTGGCAGTGTCAATAGAGACCTGAAAATGTCAATTATGACTAGACAGATGTGCTCTGGCGTGGGGATGGTAGGAAAAACTTGCTGTGAACAATAATCTCATTGATTAGAGATTCTATTCAGAACAATGAGACTCATTTATTTGATAAAATTATATTATGGAAAGACAACAAGATCCACTTTTCATTTTATGTTCCTAAATTGGTACCTAACACTTGATAGGTATTAATATATATTATGTTAATAAATTAACAGTGCGATTAAAAAGTTATTTGTATTATTTTTAAGTGATACATATGCTAGTACAGAAAATAATAACTAATAATTCAGTAAGAAAGACCTTTCCTCATAGGGTCTTGCAGAAATTTTTCCGGGAAGAAACTATGACATGGTAGATTAGATATTATGTGTTGGTGGTAAACAAAGTATTTCTGAATATAGCAAATGTAGAATACCAAATTAATAAATTTTTAGAGAAAATGGATACATATAAGGAGAGTTACCCTGGACACAAGAGGCAATGAGATAATTTGGGGTGGAAGAAGTCAACCATGAAGATCCAATGAAGAAAATCTGGAATAGACAGGAAAGTTTTGACAATGTCCCTTAATTAATTTTGGGGACTTAAAAAGAAAATAGAGCTCACCAATACACCTTCAGAGAGAAAGGTATGGAAAAGGAGTTTAAAATCTGGAGGTTGTTTCACCAAAGGAATTTAGCCTTGTTGGGACAAGAAGTTATGTAAAAGCATGAGATAGAAGCTCAACAAGAGAGTTTCATGAGCTGTCCAAACAGAAGTCCAGAGTCCGGGGAAGACCCAACCATAGCATGGGGACCCTAGAAAGTTAAACAGAAGTAACTTGTCCACCCTGGGATAAGATGCATGATTAATCAGGGTTGGAGATTTCACAGAGTTTGAGAACTGACAAAAAAGAGGTGCCCATGGCAGCAGAAATTGTGTAATATTATTATCATTAGAGCTTTTGGTAAGCATCAGCCTGTGAGGGAGAAAAAATCATGCATGTCTGAGAATCAAGATCGCCATTATCTCACTCCAAATGTTTAAGCTCATATTCTTCTGGGAAACAAAAGAACTATGTAGAATTGTGGTTTTGATCTTGGGGGATTGTGGATTTCAATATAACTCTGACAGATATTTGGTCAAGTTTCTCCCATCATTGTGTTACCTAAATCCTACTGTAGACCTATATTCAGAGTGATGGCCCAGGAAATCCCTTGGCTCATGCCTACCTCTGGCTTGCGATTATAGTGACTAAATCTGTCCACATTCAGTTGTTGGAAACAAAGTTATATTTTTTCATTCCCTGTCTTACTTAATAATCTATAGAGTTTAATATTTTGGAATATTGTTTCTGTTTGTAAAACTTAGATATTGAAAATAATTTAAAAGAAAAAAATGGAATTCCAGAAATTATTTCTACCAAGACATCTCTAAGGGATTTATTAAATTTATTAATTCAGAGCCTCTATAACTTTTCGAAGAGGAAAAATTAAAATACCTTCATGATGTTAAATATACAAAAGACACATGAAGCTGAAAAAGTCTAAAAAATTGGCCAGTTTCTCTTCTAACTTGGCCATATTAAAAGCATCCCCAACAGATGCTAATTCTTCATATGTTTCATGATCTCTAAAGAAAGCGGTTCCAAAGCTTCTGCAGGTTCACTTGTATAATCCAAAGCTTCTGCAGGTTCACTTGTATAATGTGTAACAACCCTTTTACTCTCTCCCTTTGTAGAACACTAAATATTTTACTCCACAGATTATTCTTCCATTTCATAAAGTTTATAACTATAAATTTATTTTTATAGTTCATAAGGTACTATCACTTATTAATTGGCTAAGAGTTCTATAAGTTATCTGTTATTATTTCCATTTTACATATGAAAAAATTAAGAAGTTGAGTGATTTGGCCATGAACCTATAGATAGTAAGGGACAGAGCCAGGATTCCAGTCGAGGTCATCTTATTTGAAATATGGTGGTCTCTATTATAATAAACTTGCTTTCCTTCTCTGTGGACATAGAGCAAAATTTGTAGCATGACTTCTTTGATCCTGAGATTTGGGTTTCTTTTAAATGGAAAAGTGGAGGCAGGAACTTAGTCTGCTCCAAACAGAAATATCCATGATCCATATACCTAAGAAATAAATGTGCAAAACCAAATCTGAAATCACAAACGAAAGTGGTAAAACTCCTCAATCTCCTGCTACAAAGACAACATTGAAACATCCTTGATTTTCTTTTTATTTACTTAATAAATGTTTTCTGCCTCTACTTTCTGCATATATTTAACTTCAGTGACCAAGTTCTTTCCAGTCTATCATGCTTCCTGTGCTAGCTGAATTATCTAGTAGGCCTAATTTCTTGTCCAACAGATCTAATTTCTTGGCCCTTAGTCATTTTCTTGACTTTCTTTTAAATTTCTGGATTTCCTTGATCCTTTATGACTGCAGAGTCCCAAAACAGATATGGTTCAAATAAAATCTGAGCAGGTAAAATTGTAAATGTATGATTTACAAAATGTATGATTCATTTTCAAGTCCAATGCTTTTGGTGGTCAGGTTGGCCAAAAAGACCTATACAACTTATATTATGTCTGGCATTTGATTAAATAACAACCATTTAGTACTTTTCATTATTAAAAATTCAACTAAAAATACTGTTACTAATATTAAAGAAGATATTAAATAAATGCTGAATGCAAATGTATGTACATGCACATCCAAAGAAAACATTTAAGAAACATTAGTTTCTCTGAGTGCCAGAGAAAAGCTAAAAACTATCCATCAGTCTAGGGCCGTGCCATCCTGAGCAAGCCAGATCTTGTCTGATCTCAGAAGCTAAGCAAGGTCGAGCCTGGTTAGTACTTGGATGGGAGACCACCTAGGAAGACCGGGTGCTAAAGGCATAAAAAATAAGGGATTATAAACTGACAAGGTCCTTGCAATCTGTGAGGTCAATCAAGGATTGCCTTGCCTAGAAAAAAAAATAAAAACAATAAAACAAAAAACAACAACAACAATAACAACAAAATTTCCATCAGAAGGCAACAGAAGTTCAGACTGAATGGTAGGAAGCAGGTCGTGGGGGGTTAATTTGGTGAGAAGAAATGATAGATCTTATTTATAGCAATCACTCAGCTCTTAGCCTTGTGGAGCAATTTGAAAGGAAATCTTGTGTGGTGACTCTACTGACTTCATTCTGCTTGAACTATCATAGGAGGAGTCAGAGTGAGGTCTTCAAAGCCAGTCAGAGACCCAGCAGCTGTTACAATACCTAAAGCAAGTCCAAGATAAGATAGTCTTACTGGGACACATGGTATGAAATATTCTATAAGAACAAGCCCTAAAGGAATTAGACATACAAATTCAGGAAGCACAGAGAGTGCTAAACAAGAGGAATTTAAACAGACTTGCGCCAAGACACATCATAATTAAAATACCAAAGTTCAAAGACAAAGAGAATCTTAAAAGCAGCAAGAGAAAGGAAGCTGGTTACTTACAAGGGTACTCCCATATGAATGTCTGCTGACTTTTCAATGGAAACTTTTCAGGCCAGAAGGGAATGGCAAGAAATACTCAAATTTGTGAAAAACGAGAATCTATAACCACAGCTACTCTACCCAGCAAGACTTTCAATTAAAATGGAATGTGAGATAAAGAGCTTCCCAGACAGAAAAAAGCTTAAGGAATTCATCACCAACAAGCCAGCAAGAAATGTTAAAGGATCTTCTGTAAAATGAGAAGGGGTAAAAAAAAAATAGAAATAACAAATATGAATAATAACAATTCATATTTACAAATAACAAATAGAAATAACAAATATAAATAATAACAATGTACCTATCAGTAATCACTTTAAATGTAAATGGATTAAATGCTCCAGTCAAAAGACATAGGGTATCCTAATGGATAAGAAAACAAGACCCATGTATATGCTGTCTACAAGAGACACACTTCAGATCAAATGACACTCACAGACTGAAAGTAACAGGATGGAAAAAGATATTTCACGCAAACAGAAATGAAAAAAAAGCTGGGGTAGCAATACTTATATCAGATAAAATAGACTTTAAAACAAAGGCTATAATAAGAGATTAAAAAGGGGCATTACATAATAATAAAGGAATCTATAAAACAAGAGGATATAACTCTAGTAAACATATATGCACCAAACATAGGACCACCTACGTACATAAAGTAATTATTGACTGACATAAAAGGAGAGATCGATAGCAATACACTCATAGTAGACTTTAACACCCCATTGACACCAATGGACAGATCTTCCAGGCAAAGAATTAACAAGGAAACAATGAGCCAAAAAGATACACTAGAACAGATGGACTTAATAGATATTTTCAGAGTATTTTACCCTGAAGCAGAGAAATATACATTCTTCTCAAGTGCACACAGAACATTTGCAAGGATAGACCACATGTTAGGACACAAATCAAGTCTCTATAAATTTAAGAAGATTGAAATCATATCAACCATATTCTCTGATTACAATGGTATGAAACTGAATATCAACTACAAGAAGAAACTGGAAAACACACAAACAAATGGAGGCTAAATAACATGCTACTAAACAATGAATGGATTATTAATGAGATCAAGGAAAAAACCAAAAGATACCTAGAGACAAATGAAAATAAAAATACAATGACTCAAAATTTATGGGACACAGTGAAAGCAGTCCTAAGAGGGAAATTCATAGCAATATAGGCCTACCTCAAGAAATAAGAAAAAACTCAAATAAATAATCTAACCTTACAATTAAAAGAACTAGAGAAAGAACAGCAAACAAAGCTCAAAGTGAATAGAAGGAAGAAAATAAATGAAATAAATGAAAATAAGCAGAAATAAATGAAATAGAGTCTAGAAAAACAATACAAAAGATTAATGAAACCAAGAGGTGGTTCTTTGAAAGTATAGACAAAATTGACAGACCCTTAGCCAGAATCATCAGGGAAAAAAGAGAGAGGACTCAAATAAAATCAGAAATGAAAAAGGAGAAATGACCAAGGACTCCACAGAAATACAATGGTTCATAAGAAAATACTATGAGTAGTTATACTCTAACAAATTGGACAATCTGGAAGAAATGGACACATTCCTAGAAACATAGAATCTCTCAAGACTGAGTCACGAAGAAATAGAAAATCTGAACTGATCAATTACCACCAACGAAATTGAATTAGTAATAAAAAACCTCCCAAAAAACAAAAGTCCTGGACCAGATGGCTTCATAGGCGAATTTTACCAAACATTCAAAGAAGAATTATCACCTATTCTCAAACTACTCCAAAAAATTCAAGAAGAGGGAAGGCTCCCTAACTCCTTTCATGATGCCGCCATTACCTTGATTCCAAAACCAGGCAAAGACATTGCAAAAAAAGAAAACTATAGGCCAATATCTCTTATTAACACTAATGCAAAAATCCTCAACAAAATATTAGCAAACCTAATTCATCAATACATTAAAAATATCATACACCATGATCAAGTTAGATTTATTCCTGGGATGCAAGGTTGGTTCAATACCTGTAAATCAATTAATGTGATACACCACATTAACAAATCAAAAGATAAAAACCATATGATCATATCAATAGATGCAGAAAAAACATTTGACAAAATACAGCATCCATTTATGATAAAAACTCTCAGCAAAGTGGGAATAGAGGGAACATAGATCAACATAATAAAGGCCATATATGACAAACCGTCAGCTAACATCATACTCAATGAGGAAAGGCTAAAAGCATTTTCCTTAAGATCAGGAACAAGACAAGGATGCCCACTTTCACCACTCTCCTCTTCAGCATTGTATTGGAAGTCTTAGCCACAGCAATAAGACAAGAAAGGGAAATAAAAGACATCCAAATTGGAAAGGAAGAAGTAAAACTCTCGTTATTTGCCAATGCCATACTATATATAAAGAACACTAAAGATTCCACCAAAAAACTGTTAGAAGTGATCAATGAATTCAGTAAAGTAGCAGGTTACAAAATAAATATTCAGAAGTCAGTGGCATTTTTATACACCAATGATGAACTTTCAGAAAGAAAAATTAAGAAAACAATCCTATTAACAATCACATCAAAAACTATAAAATACCTGGGAATCAAATTAACCAAGAAAGTAGAAAATCTGTTTTTAGGAAAATTATAACTCATTGAAACAAGAAATTGAAGAAGATACAAATAAATGGAAGCATACACCCTGTTCATGGGTAGGAAGAATCAACATTGTTAAAATGGCCATACTACTCAAAGCAATCTATAGATTCAATGTGATCCCTATTCAAAATATCAATGACATTTTTCAGAGAGCTAGAACAAATAATCCTAAAATTTATATGGAACCATAAAAAACCCCAAATAGCCATGGTAATCTTGAGAAAGAAGAACAAAGTTGGAGGTATCACACTACTTGATATCAAACTATACTACAAGGCTACAGTAATCAAAACAGAATAGTACTGGCATAAAAACAGGAACATTGATCAATGGAACAGAATCTAGAGCCCAGAAATAAATCCATGCTTATACGTTCACTTAATATACGACAAAGGAAGTAAGAATATACAATAGACTCAAAATGGATTGAAGACTTAAATGTAAGACCTAAAACTATAAAATTTTTGTAAGAAAACATAGGCAGTAAAATCTCTGATATTAATAACAGGAATTTCTTTTCAGATATTTCTCCTCAGGCAAGAGAAACAAAAGAAAAAATAAACAAATGGGACTATATCAAACTAAAATTTTTTGTACAGCAAAGGAAACCATCAACAAAACAAAAAGACAACCAAGTGTTTGGGAGAAGATATTCACTAATGATACATCTGATAAGGGGCTAATATCCAAAATTTATAAAGAACTTAAACAACTCAACAACAACAAAAAACAAACAATCCAATTAAAAAATGGGCAGAAGACTTGAACAGATACTTCTCCAAAGAGTATATACAGATGGTTAACAGACATATGAAAACATGCTCAAGTTCACTAATCATCAGAGAAACACAAATTAAAACCACAATAGGATATCACCTCACATATGTCAGAATGGCTATCATCAATAAATCAAAAAACAGCAAGTGTTGGCGAGCATGCGGAGAAAAGGGAACCCTCATACATTGTCGGTGGGATTGCAAATTAGTACAACTGCTGTAGAAAACATATGGAGGTTTCTCAAAAAATTAAAAATTACCTTTTGACCCAATAATTGCACTTCTAAGTATTTATCCAAAGAAAATCAAAACAATAATTGGTAAAGATCTATGCACTCCGATATTCATGGCAGCACAATTTACAATAGCCAAGATATGGAAGCGACCTAAATGCCCATCAACAGATGTTTGGATAAAGAAATTATGGTTCATATATACAATGCCATATTACTCAGCCATTAAAAAAAAGAAATCCTACCATTTGCAATGACATGGATGGACCTAGGAGTGATTATGCTGAGTGAAATATGTCAAACAGAGAAAGATAAATACCATATGATTTCACTTATATGGGGAATCTAAGGAACAAATAGAATAAACTAATCAAAAACAGACTCACAAATATAGTGGACAATTTGATGACAGACGGAAGGGAGGAGGGGTGGGCGGCTGGGAGAATCGGGTGAAGGATTAAAGAAATATGAATTAGTAGTTGATAATTGGGCATGAGGATGAGGAGCACGACACAAGGAATGCAGTTAGCATTAATATGATGGCTAGGTGGAGGGCCAGGAGAGGGAGGGAGCAATTGGGGGGATCATTTTATGAATAGTATAGATGTCTAACCAATATACTGTATACTTGAAACTAATTTAAGTAAATAAATTTATTAAAAAAAAGAATAAGCCCTTTTCTCTTTAACATCTGTACTGCCACATGATTAACATAAATGGCACATTGCAGTTTTTGTCATCAGAATTAGATGTTCCTAATAAGATGTGTTTTCAATTTTATAGTAAACTTCCAATTTATTTAACTATAGTATGAAACTTATAATTGAAAGCAGCTTTTGATATTCTAACATTATTCCTACATTACTCATAAGTGCAAGTTAATTATAATAATGGAAATTGAAAATGAAAGATATTCTAATCAACCGATTTTTATGAGTAATGAGTTAATCACAAATTCTCAGAAATTTTCTATGCACACGAATTATGTTAATGCCACCTAAGTACAGAAAATATATATACTAGTATACCTATGTTTTTAAAAATGTTTGCCTTATAATTACAGTAATGACCTAGGAGTGAGATACTGCCTGAGGGTTAATGGCTAGCAGAGAAAATACATTTGGCATTAAACCCAAATAGATTCCCCGTGCTTCCATAATTATTTCAAAAACTTCACTAACATATATAAACTATAAATAAAACCATCAATGACCTCTGGCTCAATACCTGTTCCTCTTTTGAATGTTACTCACTTCTTAATTATCTTAAAGAGTTGTCAAAGACAAATTATAAACCTTTCTGAGTAAAATCTTACAAATATGAGAAATACTAGAGGCATATTATAAATGTTCCTCCAAAACAATGAATAAAACTGAAGTCAAAGCAAAATGGTGAAGCAGACAAATACCCAACTGAGAAGTAAATTAGCAAACTGAAAAATATTTCTGAGGAAATCACTCAGAATAAAACATTATAAATATAAACTAATATAAAATGTGAAAGAACAATGTAAGATACAAGAATGAGAACATGTACTACAGATCTAAAAGAATGTGTAAAAGGAAAGAACAGAGAAAAGGTGATAATTGATAAGAAAATTGCTGAGATTTTTCTAGTAAGACAAAAAAATTAAAGAAAAAAACTGAGTCCTGAGAGAGTAAATATAAACAAATTCACACTCAAACACATTGTGAAGTTTGAGAACACCACAAAGAAACAATATCTCAGAAGTCACCAAAGGAATCTCACATCACCTACACAGGTATGACAATCAGAACTTTTTAGCAATAATAATAAATATCAGAAGACAATGAAAAATACCTGTAATATTTTGAAGTATTGAAGACCAACCTAAACCCTCAACCCAGATATACGATTATTCTATAGTAAAGGTAAGATGGATTAATTTTCAAAGACAATAGAATGACAATTTTACTAATCGCACATCCTCTCTGAAAGAACAACTAAAGAAAGATGAAGTAATGAGCAAGAGTAAAATAAAAACCAGAGAAAACAACTAGAAGACATGAAACAAGATTGAACAAAGAAACAGATAAACATTTCTAAGTAAAATGTTATCAAATATAAAAAGAAAAATAATGATAGTTTGTACTTTTTAAAAAATATATTGAGGTAAGAACACAACACGAACTCTACCCTCTAAACGAAATTTTAAGTGCATAAAACTGTATTGTTCACTATACACATGTTATACAGTATATCTCTAAAATTTATTCATCTTATACAGCTGAAAATTTACATCCAATTGAATAACAAGCCTGTTATCCTCTGCTTCCATGTCCTGGCAACTATCATTTTAGTATGTTTTATGAATTTGACTATTTTAGATACCTCATATAAGTGGAATTATGCAACATTTGTTCTATAGCGACTGGCTTATTTCACTTAGCATAATATCCTCCAAGTTTATCCATGTTGTCGCATGGAACAGGACTTCTTTCTTTTTTAGACTGAATGATAGATACTCCGTTGTATGTATATGTACCACATTTTCTTTATTTTTCTGCAGTAAACATTTGGATTGTTTTTATTTCTTGGCTATTATGAATAGTGCTACTAGGAACATGGGGTGAAAATACCAGCACCCCATTCTCAAGACCCTATTTTTAATTCTTTTGGATGTATACCAGGAGTAGGTTTGCAGGATCAGAAGGCAGTTTCATTTTTAATTTTTTGAAGAACCTCCATACTGTTTCCATAATAGTTGCACCATTTTACATTCCCACTAACAGTGTTCAAATGTACTAATTCCCCCATATTCTCACCAACAGCTTTTTTTTTTATATATAATAGCCAATTTCACAGGTGTAATGTAATATCTCATTGTGGTTTGGATTTGCATTTCCCTGTTGGCTATCTATGTCTTCTTTGGAGAAATGTTATTTAAGTTTTTTGCTCATTTTAAATTATTTGTTTTTTTTTTTTACTTTTAAATTATGAGTTTTTAAATATATTTTAGATATTGATTACTTCTCAGATATAGGGTTTGCAAATATTTTCTCCAGTTTTAGGTTGCCTTTCACTCTGTTGAGTGTTTTCTTTGATCTAGGAATTTCAAAATAAGTTAGAAAAAAATACTAATGGAAATGGAGAGTGGATCATGAATTTTGCAGGTAATGTATTCTTATATAGCTGATATGTGACAGAGATGTAGCTACTGAAACAATAAAATAAAAGACAAGACTTTCAAACCAGTAAAGAGGAAAATGAATAATGAAAATATTATTCTTTCTAATAGATGTTAGAAAACAAGAAATAAAAGAGAAAAGAAAAAGTATAATAATCAGTAAACATAAAGTGACAGAAAGAAGTAAAATATATTAATAATCACAACAGATTAAGATAGTGTTAAGAGGACATGCTTGAGGAACATGCCTGTGCAGTCTTAAAGGTTATCAAAGACAGATAATGGGCTTGTTTCATGCTACTTGAAATGAGCAAATATTACTACTGATCAGAATATTTAGCGACATCAATGGTGGCTCAGGATTAGAAATAATTTTGTAGCATTTGGGATTTTCTAAAATGGAGAGTCCACATTAAAAATAATTCTTAAGCCCAGGCTGGACAAATGCCCAGGATTTGTGTTGATCTTATAGTTTTGTTGTTGTTGTTGTTGTTGTTGTTGTTGTTGTTGTTGTTTAATGGTAAGTTCCTATCATGCCAAGGTTTTTCAGGTATATAAAATCTAAAACTTCTAAACATGGAATATTTTTCTCAGTTTGAAGTATCAAGAAAGTATTCTGAGTGTTTTACTCATCATGATATCCCAGGGCCTTAGTTCAGTGTCTGACACTTCACACAACCTCAATAAGTAGTTCTTGAATTGAAATAAAGACTGGCAGATTTAATACAGTCTTAGGAAAATAATACATAACATAAAAAGGATAAAAAGTATAGTCTATGATAGTAGAAATAGGAACAGATTTATTAAACTTTATAAAATCTCATATAGTGGGAAATATAAATTGCATATAGAAAGTCATGAATACTTTTTAAAACATAAAAAAAAGAATAATTTTATCTGATGCCCTTGGGTATAACCAACAATAGATCATAATTCTAAAACTAAAAGAATTTTGTCTAGACAAGTATTAACTTTTCTCAAAGAAGGAATTATTAAAATTGATATTTTCCATCTCAAGAGAGTTTCTTAAGAAGTAAATATTTTAAAGGCAACTTATACCCAGATTAACAAATTTATTGAGTTTTACCCAAAGAATGAACTGGGAATTTTGGTTATACTTCCATCTGGAAGGGACCAAATAATTTTCATTAAGAGGGAATATATCAGAACTATATTTATTGAAATAAATATTCTTCCTAGCAGGATTTGGGTATGTGATGAGGGTTTTTCTCTATTCAAAATTGTTTTTTAATCTCTTTAAATTGTTTTTAGTCTTCCTAAAATAAAGTAGCACAATATTTACCAGAGATGACTTTATTTCACCCAGCCCACAGCAACAGAGGAGATAAATTTTTAGATCTCATCAGATTTGAATTAATTGCCTTTATTTTTAATTTGGAGAGGACCTACCCCTACAATCACACACCCCTCCGTCCTTAGTGGATGGAGAAAATAGGATGGTTCCATATCTCTATTTCTGTAAAAGTACAATGATTTTTATTTACCTTTTTCATAGGACACTTGAAAGAGTTATAATCTTTACTTCAGTTCAAGCTGCTAAATTTTTATTGGGATCATTAAGACCTTATTTAAACCTTCAGATCTGAAGTGCATAGACTCTAACAGGTTTTTAAATTTTTATTTAGAAACTGCTCTTTTCCCAGGAAGTGTTTAAGACAATTTCTCAGATTTCTTTGTACTACAGTGTTTCACAAACATGCCTGATCAATAGCTGTAGAGCTTGCAGAAATTCAAATATGTGGACACATTCTGGGAGATTACGATGTGGTGATTTGGGGAAACGTAGGAATATGTGTTAAGTCTCCCCAAGTGATTCTTAAAATCAGACAATGTTTAGAAACACTAATTCACTACCTGTCATTCACCCCTCCAGTACTTCCTCTGTATGCCATATGGTGTTCTGCACCCCTAAAGGAGGTAACACACTCTGAAGGATGAGCTCATACCCTCATCCCGAGAAGATCAACCCTGAGCACTGTGACCCTTGTTCAGAAGTTCAAAAGAGATCAATGGCAGGATTTGTTTTGGCTTTGTTTAGCCAGAATGTATCCAATAATGGTATTGAAAACATCTGCCTTTTTTGAAGCAAATATGGTTGTAATAAAATAAGTGCTTTATTGCAACTGAAGAACCATGTGGAGATGTAAGAAAGGAAACTTGTAACTTGTACAGAATCTCTCTTACAGCCACAAACTTTTCTGACTCAAGTCAGCCAGCTCAGAAGGAGCACAACAGTCCAGACTCTTTGATATGGACTCCTCTTTAGAAAGCAGGTCATTTTTGCCCTGTTTTTATATCGCTTTTAGATTAATATTTTTGCTTGCTCAATAATGCAAATCAGGGCTTAATTTTGTGCCAGTCATATAGTACGCTGTCAATAAATCCTTGTCGAACAAAAGAAGACTGTGAAGAAATAGATGTTTTAAAAGACAAAATTAATAGTTTGTATTAAACTTTTTAAAAAATTTTCCTATTGATTTTAATTAAGCTCTTGCTGAGTTGCAAAGTCAAAAAGGTTTTTTTAAAAGGAAAAAAATATTTTAAATTCTTCCAACAGTTTTTTCATATTTATAATGGATAAAATCAGAATACTGAAGATTATAATGCAAATACTCAAATTACGGCTTATAAAATCAGCCTGCATCTATCAGAGATGAAAAGAAGACTGTGAGATAAAAATAATGATGGATTGTGTTCTTGATGTGAAGAGTAGGAATTATAGCTATTTTAGCAAAAAAAAAAAAGATACAGAATTTTTTTATGGTAGAATTCTTTTTATAGTAGAAAAGTATTTATTGAGCTTGTGTCTCTCTTCAGAGATCAATTTATAAGGACTTCCATTGCAGGTTTATAAACCTTAGTCTGTTTTCTTTTAAAATACAGGTTCTTTCCAAGAAAGTCTCTTATTTACTTCATGGGGGAAAAAATCAATACTATTACAGAGAAAAAAAAGACCTTATTTTCATATGTTTTTTTGAAGATATAGATATTAGAATTAATGTACATAATTAATTACATAAGTACATTACATATAATCTCTCAAAAGAGGAAACATAATGACCAAATTGGAACATTTATAATCTAGAATTTAGAAAACAGCTAATGTAGAAATGTTGTTGGTCTTTTGGTTGGTATCTCACCAGAAGTACTTAATTATAGAATGTGTCATTTTCAATGATATTTCTTTTTCTGCCAAATATCAGAATTCCTTGAACTGTTTAGTAGAAACGCAACAGAACACATTATTTTGTTTTTATATACAAAATTAATGCTTCAACGTAGAAAATTCCACATGCAGAGTTGGTCATTTTTCCTCAAGAATATTAAAATGAAACTGATAAAGTACAATTGTGTTAAATCAAACTGTTATGTTAAATGAGGGACAGATAGAGGAGATAATTATAGATAGATAGTAAAGACTAGGACACAAGGTCAGTAAAGATAATATAGTATAAAAGTGTATAGAACAAGCTAAACATGATCATAGCTGTTCAGGCTAAATATATTAGAATTGGGTTACAGATCTTGAAGCTGGAAAAAAAACCAGAGCCATAGAATTTAAAAACTGAAGAGACAGAAACAATAGAAAGAACAATTAAAACAAAACAGTACTTTTCTGCTAAGTTGTAAATTAATACAATTCAGTTAGCCAGAAAGTGGCATAATTTAGAAATATAAAGATACTTTTAAAAAGTTAAGAGGACATTGATGAGCAGGCCCTTACAAGACCTTTCCCCACCACTGACACTTTGGATGGATTGAAGGACTGGCCCATATGATTCTCTTCATCCTGTTCCTGCTCATTTAATGTACTCTCAAACAGCAAAAATGATTCTAGCCTTGACAATCATAACTAAACAGTTAGCACCTGACATTCATTCTCACCAAACATCACAGGGAAACAGTGAGCAGTTTAGAATCTGTATAAGTATATGGATTTCTGTGAAAACATTTTAACCAGGTAAAGATTGTATTTTTTTAAGTGAGTTAAGTTGCTGGTGGTAGATCTGCTTATGTTAGAGTGGAAAATAAATGAAGCTACATAGAGAAGTTGTATTCTGAGAAAGTACAGACATTTCCTTAAGCCCGGAGCTAACATCGCACACTGAAAGAGAAAGAGAATTGTCTGGCCACTTGGGTGCCTTTTCTCTGTGCTTGTCTGAAGACATGCTTTCCTTTGATAATAGACGCTCATAAATACAAGTCATTGAAATGGTGGGAAGGGGAATATTGTGACTCCATATGCTTTGAGAGGCTTTGAAATTCAATGTGATATCCTTTATGTTGGAGAATGGCTAAAGATCAAGGGCAATCAATCCTGATGCTTTCAAATTTATAGATATTTTGGCTAGAGGGACTGGAAAAGATTTACTCTACTGGAATATTTCAAGACTGCTCTCTCTCTTCTTTTTTTCCAGGTCTACATCCTGGTGGAATAGTAGTGAAAATGTTTGCAGATGGATATCAGCTGCTGAGTCTAATTAGCAGCCATTCAATAATAAATATTCCAAACAAACAAAACAGATTAACAAAACAAAATGAAGCAAAACAGAATTTCTTCATTTTTGCTCTACCAATATTTCATTTTATTATAAACTTTGCTATTTTACCACCTGGAGTAAGTAATGTACACTTCATCTCTATCTTATTATAAAATCACACCACAGAGAATCTAGGTCATATTTGTTATTATTAATACACAGTAAAAATGTCAAGTATTTTCTATTTGACCTTTTGCAACACTCTTCACCATCCTTCATCTAACTACTCTGTCTCCTTCAAGTTGTCCCAAAAGTGGAAAATAAAAATCTTTGTCTTGTTAAAATTAACTCTTCCTTTTTTTTTCTGATTCTTACATAATCTTGGACAATCTTTTCTCATTCAAGAGAAATAACGCACACCTGTTTCAGGCTGACACAGTCTCTTAGGCCTTTTTGTTCATTGATGCTGTTACTTAATCTTGTCAATTATTTCTTTCTCCCTAGGAAAGGTATCTTATCTGGACGAGCTTTCTTTCAACCTATCTTCCTTCTCCTTTATCTCTCTCCATTTCTCCTACCACCTTTATATTCAAGATTCCTAACCTCCATCAAATTTTCTTTGAAAAATACCCTTTCATAATCTAAAGTGGGATTCTTTTGTATTCTTATAATTTTTAAAAATGGATATTTGTACATTTTCGACTTCTCATAAAATAGATATTCAAACAATAAAACAATCAACCTAATCTAAAGTAGTTTTAACATATGAAATACTTAGGTTCTTCACTTTATAGCAGTACATTTGTGATAATTCATAATAATAATGAATGCATAATAGTAACCCCCAAAATTCATCCTTTAAAAATCCAATGTGTCCAGATACACTCCCATATCAGGATATGTTACATTAAATGATTGGTTAATTGATCCATGGTAATAAGAAATAATAAAATAGATCAGATCCAGCAGAAAACATATAACCAATTAACAAAACATAAAAACAGAGAAGTAACAATATAAACTTGTATACCTTTATAGATAACTAATATATTTTGGAGGCAAATCAAGTTTTCCATGAAGCTGAAGGATTGGTTTCATGACTTATAACAGAGCCATTAATACTAGAGTAGAAGATATATAATAAAGAAATTTTATTTGTTCAATAAAAATGAGTAAAACAAAATATAATAAAATAAGTGGATGTTTTCTCTTGTTTGCTATCAATTATAGCTACTTGTTAAGATAATACACCACATTATATAAAATTTGTTTCCAAATATGTATTGATAAATTTATTAAAATAGTACCATACTTACAAAATTAGAGCTCTAGGGGAAAAATCTATGATATGTTAAAATAAAGTCATTTAATTCCTATAAATTTTAGCTATTAGAATAAGTAGTTTGCTTTTGATGAAAGAAATACGGTTTTGCTGTTTTAATAGAATTAATTCAGTTAGTAGGAAAAAAAAACCTAATTTTTAACAAAAGAATTAAAGCTAAGGGGCATCAAAGTGAACTAACTGTCCCCAGAGTGATTAAGATATTTTAATATATACCAGTTGCACATACTCTAAAAGTACTGATATCTCTTCCATGTGTTGGAAAATTGGAGTGGGGGAAGAATTTCAAGTTATTGAACATATCACTGTGAGAATTTCTACCTGAAATGTACATTATTCAAATGCATTAGCCCACTACAACTGGTGATGTTACTCTGTTTATGCTCATTTTTACAAGGATAAGATAATAAAGTGAATTATATTGTAATTTATGTAAATTAATATGCCAATTATAGGCTGATCCCTGTATTCTTCTCACTAAGCAAAGGTCCAAATGAGCTACTATAAAAAATGGTCTCTTGAAGTTGTGATGGAATTAGAAGAATTCTATACAGGTTGGCAGAATTTAGTAAATTTTGCTGACTTAATGAATAAATAGGAAAACTAGTATTCAATGTCTTCTGTCATTTAGAAATGACTAATTTTCTGAACAAATTTGTCTAACTTTGACCAAATAGGAAAAGAGAAATAAGGTTGGAATTAAATTCCAGGATACATTAAAATCCCTGACACTTTTTTTTTGCCATTTAAAGGCAAATTGTATAACTTGTAAAATCTCAATTTCTCAATTTTTCAAGTGGACAAGGTAACATTTGTAATCTCTCAAAAGAGCTTAGAGAGGTTTAATGAGGTGACATATCTAAAATGTTATCTAGGGGAAAATATTTTTATTATCTTTGCAGATAATATCTCAGCTTGACTGGAGAAAAAAAAAGATACCACAAGATATCGTTGTATTATGATAAAGCAATGAACTACCACCTGCAGGAAATTGGCTTCATGAAAGGCAATGACAAAGAGCACATCAGGATTACATGAAATCAATCAGAGGCAGGCAAGAAGAACACAAGCCAGATGAAGTGGAGTCTTTCATGGCAGGCAGGAGAATATATCAAAGCCATCCTTGCTAATTTCAAAAAAGCCCACTCCCTTCTCTAGAGGTGAGAACATTACTTCAGACAGCATGTTGGCTCTGCTGGACTTCTGTGAAGATGCTATAACTCCATTTGTGAGTTTCTTAAAGAATGATTTAGAAATGAAAAGGGCCAGTAAGCCTGAACACCGTTAATTTAGATCACCAGAGGGAGAGAATTGAGTGCACAGTTTTCCACATTTACTTCTCCATCAGGAACTTGCTATTTGTATCAGCTGGACTCTCATTTATGTATTTTAATTCTGAGCTGATATTCATTTAAATGCTACTTTCCAAAGAAAATGCTATGTGTTTATTTTCTTAAATTAAAAGGAGCTATCTTTGCCAAACAAAATAAGCCAGTTAAAAGTAGACACCATCTATCCTTAAAAGGCATAATAGAAGACAGAAGAAATGATGGTCAAAATGATAGATGTGATAG
This sequence comes from Pteropus vampyrus, assembly GCF_000151845.1. Lineage (NCBI taxonomy): Eukaryota > Metazoa > Chordata > Mammalia > Chiroptera > Pteropodidae > Pteropus > Pteropus vampyrus. The sequence goes on from NW_011888914.1 coordinate 1,534,146, forward strand.
ATCATGATCATGGAGAGCACTACATGAAGGTAAAGTTTTCCCTAGGAAGAGCAGGTGCTACAAGGAGTTCTGTGTAAGCTCTGGAATCCTAAGGTCGCTAAAGCATTCGAGTGCTCCAGGCACCGAGCCAAAGCTTACTAGTGGAAAGGGCATCCTGAGAAACCTCATGGTGCTCAGTGTTCGTGGTCCAAGGATGATGCCATGGGGATTAGGCACATATAACCAGTTGTTATATGGAACCAATTGTATAATGGAACAGGACTACATATAATTGAACGTTCAGTAGACATAGGATTACTAAGCTTTAAGTGGTGTAGGCTGTGATGTTGATAGCAAAGCTGAAACTTCCTAGTGGTGTGATGGTACTTTTTCACCTGAGAATTACAAAATCTCCACCTTCAATAAATATCAGAGAGAAAATAAATTAACAAAATACCTTAATTGCATTTTTTTGGTGTCTTCTATTTGAGCCCTTTCTAGTAATAAAGATACTTTGAACTAACAGAAAAGCCAATGGAAATTTGAGGTCATTAAAGATTATCTTAATCAATTCGCTTAACTATAAAAGTTGGACTTAAAATTTTTGAGCTCTCAGCAACTCCCTTCTGAAATTGAGTAAACAGAAAATAGAATATTTATATTTATGAAGATAGAGTTAATGTAGTTTCTATGAAATATTCAAAGCATGAGTTCCTCGTTGCTCACTTTTTGGAATGAATTGATTAGAATGACATTTTCAGAAAGGGTTCCATAGCATACAATTAAAAAAAATTACTTCATGTTTTCTATTGTCTTAGTCTTTATGCAAGTCTTTATCATTTGTCTTAGCAATACTGATACTCATTTTGTATCAGTATTACTAATAAGTAGTAAAATATAACTTAAAAAATGAATATGGGTTTCAATATTTTGATTATTTGGGGATTTGCTTGCTTAGTCTTTATGCAAGAGAGAACTAGAATATACCTAAAAAAAAATCTCTTGTATTGTTTTCTATGTTCCAAGTGCACCCTGAGATGGGCTAAGATAGAAAATTCCACTTTAGATAATAACAATCTTTTCTAAGTGTATAAGGGAAAAAAGCTAATAGGTGAATGTTCTCAATTTTATGTTTTTTCCTATATTTATTTTCCTAAACACCAGTGCCTGCTATCATTTGTCTTAGCAATACTGATATTCATTTTGTATCAGTATTACTAATAAGTAGTAAAATATAACTTAAAAAATGAATATGGGTTTCAATATTTTGATTATTTGGGGATTTGCTTGCTTGTGGTGGTGACTTAACTTTGCTGATCTATAACAGAGTCATGTTTTCTGTTGGAAAAAAATCACTTCTATTTAATAAAATTAAATGTGTTGTGTGTGTGTGTGTGTGTGTGTATATATATATATAAATTTATAAATTTAACATATAAATTTTATAAATTATATATAAATATATAAATTTTTCTTACACTACAATGTGGTTTTCAAGTGTCCTATCGCTTAGGTGAATATTGATATTTCAATAGTTTCTGCAAACTTGAAAAATTATCAAACATGTTTGGTTTTCAAATAACAAGAAAGGATCACCTGTTATCTCTGATTTACAATTCACAAAGTCTCTACAAATAATGCTACCTAATCAGCACAACAATAGCATGGATGGGAAGTGTGTTGAGAAGGATAATGGAAAAACTAGGCCCTAATTGTTCTATTAAAATTGGAGCAATTCATCACTTGGCATCATTAGGCGCTGATAACTTGGACTGTGTAAAGAACTTACAGAGTTTTCAGTGTACTTCAGTCAACATAAGGTACTGGTTAGTAAAAACAGTACATCTATATTAAACTATAGATATTGGTTGCTGAAGGGAATTAGCAATTTTTTAGTTAGGAACATTTTAAAAATCATTAAAATAATATATTAGGGAAAATTAAATTGTTGCGAGCGGACCATATGGATTTTTTCTATTTACTGTATTTCATTATGGCACTGATAAATGACATACAATTTGTGACACTGTCATTTAATAATTAAAAGAACTTTTATTATTTTGTTTACTGGTTTCTCATTTCAAGAGACTGTAGTTTTGCCTTGTGATTAGTAACGAATCTCAGTCAGCAGCACCTTCTAATAGAACTCAGCATGGACAATTTTTCACGCAGATTCAATCTCTGTCTGAATCACACTAATCCTTTGATTGAGCTCAAGGAAAGGCTTGGATCCCTGTAGAGTTCCTGATGCACCGACTATTCATAAAAATAATAACAAGGTGCCAAGCAATCAGAAATGTAGGTCTCGCACCTGCTCTTTGCCCTTAGTGAGATGGATCCTGGGATGAGCTTTATCGATTCTTCACTGGGACTAGATCTAACCTATTGACAATCGGAGGACTAAAGGGCTTTTAGGAAGTTTGTTCTTTAGGTGGTGGTTGAGAGAATCTTTTAATGGTTGTATAAGTCATGATTCTTTAAAGAAGACACAGTAGAAGTTTATTTACTTTTTAAGCAAATTAAGCACTCACACACATGTAAAATAGTTATAATACAAACAAAAACGTAAGGTGCTTGCATATTTTGTATTTGAACAATAATAAAATTGATTTTCTGAGTGCCAATGTTTTTTGATGGTTTAGTAAACTTTCGAAGATATGTTAATACTTGCCCGTGCCAAAGGAAATATTTAGACCCTATGAACAGTCACTTTAAAGAATAAATCATTAGTTTGTACAGCATGCTTCTTTTTAATCAGGCAAACAAAGTTACTGGCTTTCCATGTTTGAAATATTAGCTCTTCTTAAATATCAATATATCAATAATTGAAGACCCACATTGTGGGGTGAGATTTATTAGTCCATAGTCAGAAGATCATTAGAACACCAGCTTCTTGTTGGCACAATGATACTCATGCAAATAATGGAAGAAACGATTTACTTTATGAAAGCTTCATTATTCACTCAGGCACGTGTGTACTTGCTTATAAATCTAAGTGCCACCTATAATCCAACATACTTCCTCACTTTCTTCAAAATCTGCTCTTTGCTAACTTTGTCTCATCTCGGTAAATAAAATTTCTATTTCATTAGTTGCTCAGGTTAAAATCCCTGATCCCATTTCTGTGTCCTTTCTTCTTCTCACACCCCTTATGAAACTTATCAGATCCATTTTCAATATGAACCTAACAACATCTAGTGACCTTTGCTACTTCCAACTTACTCCAAACCATCAGCATCTCCAACCTGCATAACTTGAAATAGTGTAATGACCTAAGTGTTCATCCATCATTCGATCTTGCTCCACTAAAGGCTATTTTACAAGTAGTTACATTGTGTCACTTCTCTGCTCAAAACTGTCTAATGATTTTTTGTGACACACATAATAAGATCCAAAGTACTTTTCGTGTACTATAAAGCTCCAACCCAACTCCCTTCTTCTTCTCATTCTCAGCCCTCATCTCCTACAGCTCTTCCTTCCTTTCACTCAATCCACTCTCAGACACTGTTCTCAGTTCCTCTCAACTACCAAATGTGTCCTGTTTCAGAGTCTCTGTTTGTGCTGTTACCAAAAATCTATTTGACTCTACTGGCTTCCTTCAGCCTTCGGTTCAGAGATGTCCTCTTCAGAGAAGCTGTTCCCGACCAGTCTTTATCAGTAGCACCTCGTCCACATTGTTACCCTAAATCCTTAAGCTGCTATATGCTTCCTTGGAGTGCTCATTATCAACTCATGTATTCAATTCATTTACATGTTTTTATCTTTATTGTCATTACCCTCCATTGCAATGTAAACTTTACATACATTAAATTTAGTTTTGTTCATTTTTAAACTTTGAGTCCCCCAAACTGTGCCTGGCACATATTTGAGGTGCAATTAATTATTCGTCAAGAAGATAAATAAACTTATAATGGACTCATAAAGGGACAATTGTTTAAATTTTATAAATAGAAACTACTATAGGAAATATTATTATAGATTTCTATATCTTTTCTGTCAGTAATTAAATAGAAACTAGAGTGAAAAAAGTTTGCATCTTAATTTAAATTAATTAAATTTAAATGAGATTAATATCTTGATTTTTAAAGAAATGATATATGAAATGATTAACGTAAGAAGATTTTATTTATGGGTCCACATGTTTAAAAAATGATAAGAAGCTGACCAGAATGCTAACTTCTGTCTTTTACTGGAGTTTGCTTGCCATCTTTTTAGATCAAATAGAGAAAGCTAAGTTGGTGTTAGTTGCTTCACATGAATATGAACATGAATTAGTCAGCTTTCTATATGACAAAATGAGTTGCATCTAGTGGAAGGGTGTTCAGCTTTCAAGTAAAGGACACCTGGGGAGTGGGGAGCAATGATCCAGTTCTCTTTAGCCTTCTGGAGCAAAGGTGCCTTAGAGTACCACGAATACACCTCCCACCCAACCACCAGTGTTGGATCTCTTGCTCAAGCAGGCCACCCAGTTTTCTTCTCTTGGAAATTTTAAACTGAGCTAAGATATTCCAGTTTATTCTGACTGGCTTCTTAAAAGGACGAGTAAATTGAAAACAGTGCTGGGATTATCTTCTGCTTGTCACGGGAAATGAGAAGCAGAGGAATTTGTTTTATAGAAAGAAAGGAAAATAAAGCAGATGAGAGAGAAAGGGAGAGAGTGAGAGAGATGAAAAGCCTATCCTTCGGGTGATATTTTCCCATTTCTGCTAAGAATCAGGGCTGCATTTCTATACTTATCTTCTAGGAGACACACCTGTAGACTTGAAATATTTTTAAATGGCATCTCCTAAATCCTTTTCACTTATTTGTCTTCTTAAGCTATTGACACTGGATTTCCATTACTTGAAAAATTTTGATTAGTATTTGGGAATTCAAATAAACACAGAAATCCATTAAGCAATATCCATTTAGCAACTCTTCCTTTAACCAACCATGTATGCCTTAATAATTAAATTAAAATAATCTGATTCCTAGCTTGCTGCATCCTTTGCTGTATAGAAAATTGAAAGAATAAAACATATTCTCTGTCTTTCAAAAAAATTGCTAGGAAATATTCTGCCAACCCATATGGAAGTTTGACTAGCAGAAAAAGGTCATTTTTGAGTGTCAAATGAGAGTTGCAAATAATGAGTGAAAAAAAGAAAAAACTAAAAAGGCTCTAGTTTTACCAGAAAGTGTTGTTTATGTCCATAGTTAAACTTTTTTTTTTTTCACAGTTTCACAGGACAGAAAGTTTGAACAAATAAGTTATAAAGTTCAAGTTCTCTGTAAGTACATTTAGGATGTTTTGGTTGAAAAGTACCTACATATTCATATAATTTGTTCTGGCTGCTAAGCTAATCTTTAGGCTAAAAAAAAGGGGGTAAAATTTGCTATGGAGCTGAACAGCCATCATTTCCAGAGAACTCCAATTATGCACTGTGGCTTGGGACATGTCAAAATTTTTAGAAATTCCAAAATGCTGTCATTTCTAATTTTTTTTCTTCCAGTGGCCAGTTTTAGTATAAAAATAAATAAACAAATTTGTTTCTAATTACTTAATCTGTGATTTTAAGAAAAATTATCCTGCTTCTTTAGATCAAGAAATTAGACATATTAGTTATATTAGATATATAGCAAGAAATTAGACATATAAGACAAATTATTGCCTCTTCTTAATTCATTACACTGTCTTCAGAAATATCGACTATCTTACCTATCACGTGATCTGAGGTTTATTTAAGTAGACTAGAGTAGTGGGAGATTTCTTATTTTGTGGTATACCTAATCAATAAAATTTACATATTTGCCTAATAAATAAAGCAATTTGACATTTTTTTAATATTATTCAGGTTATATACCTTTGTCAGTTATATATAAACAACAAATAAAACAACTGATATTCACTATATACAACATTATACATAAACAGGTATTCATGTTAAGATATTTATTTCTTATTTCTTTATAGCAGTAATCTGTCATTCTGAAATTGGGACAGCTTACTGATCTAACATGCAGTGTCAGTGTCATGCAACTCAGTGGCCTCATTTGCAATCACTGCTTCTCTGAAGGGCGATGTAATTACATCATCCCTAGAGTCTAAAATAATACAGAATATCCTTGTAAGGAAGTGAAAGGACTTGATGAGCTTATGCAAGAGCTACAGGGGGCTTGAGAGCCTTGGGCTAAGTGCCATTGCTCCATAGGGATTCTGAGATTGTGGAGCTATCCAGTACTAGTATATTATTTTTCAAAGTGAGGTCATGGAGAAGAAGCTAGAACCTCTTAATCAGTAATGAGTAAAGCTCTGTAAAAGTTATAATGGTTAACAAATTGTTTTGGCAAAGAATCATATCTTTTCAATCTCATATCATCTGGTGAGAAGAGTATCCATTGTAGAAGCTCCAACTCTGCACCTTTGAAACTCAGGTTATGTCAAGGCTGCCCAGGTGGTGGGAATTTTAAGTCTATTTCCCCTAAGTACCAGGTCCACGTCTACTCTCTCCTCTTAATACAATACATTTGAGAGAGGCCTGGAATCAAGGGATGATGTGTCTTCCAAATCCCTACCTCTCCTTCCTTAACAACAGCGTCTCTCCAAAGCTCAAGCAAACTTTGTTGTCTCTGTGTCCACGGGGGATGGTGGAGAACTGAAGTGTTGACATGGATGTGGCCGACACACATAATAAACCTCAGGAACTTTGTGATTCATCAATGGCCGAACTATATTAGGCACAAGAAATTTTTTGATGAGGTTTCCAAAATTTAAAAGACATAACGTTGATCACCTAAATTCCATCATGATCTGTATCTCTCTACCAAGTGTTGGAACCAGCTGTCCAGGGCAAGGTGGGGGCTGTGCAGGCAAGGTGTTGTCTTCTTCCAGGGATGCCAGTCCTCCCAGAGCCAAAGGTAGCATCTGCAGCCATGATGGCAGGAAGCCACAGTGCTGGGATGACAGCTGCAGCAACGTAAAATGTCTGATTGCACTCCCAGATGAATAGGGCTTCCTTGTTCTTAATGATACCAGATGGCCCAACCCACCTGGGGACATCCAGGTTTCTGGGTTTGTGTGTGTGATGATCTTATGAGGAAAACTGGGAGAACGAGGAGACTGAGAGTGCTTGGGACAACCTAGACAGAGTGCTCTAGGTGAAAGTTGGGCTTTCCCAATATTCGAGATGAGATTCTAAATCCAGTTTTCTATATTTAGTTTGGGAGTTCTTTCAGTTCTACAACGGGGTTCATTTGTTTATTAATGTGAGTTTAGAAGCAATTAAACTATGTATTAGTGCACCAGGATCATGAACGACACTGACAAAACACACACAGAAAGGAAGGATTGTACATACTTCTTTAACAATATTGGAAAATCATTAAAGTATTGTAAAAAAATATAAATTTTAAAAAAAGAAAATTCCGTATCTATGCCACAAAAATCTAAAAAATATTATTCAGTGGAATATGTAGTTCTCTCTCTCTCACTCTCTCTCTCTCTCTCTCTCTCGTCTTTTAAACTATTAGCTCCTCATTCTGCTCCAGAAGATTTTATCAGATTTTTTTAAAGGCGTCACCAAAAAACACATTGTTTTCCAGCATTTGGGCACACGAGAATTTAAAAACCTGCTTGAGAGTTAATCCACTGTTTACCAGATGGTTTCACAATTAACTCTGTCTTTGAATTCTCATTTAAACCTATTAGTGAATAAAAGCACAATATAAATAATCATTGCTTGCTAACGTTCAATAAGGAAGAAATTACTCACTCAATCGCTCTCTCCACCATGGCACATATGTGAAATTATAGTTCTCTAGCAACCCTAAGATAGTCCTCCGATACTTTCCATTTTAGTGGTGCTTGTTGCTAGATTAGGTAACAAGGTGTGAAATGGGATAATAAAAAATGTCATATTTTAAAGTGACTGGTGTATAAAGGGCCCAATAACAACTTTTTTCTTTATAGTGGCAATCACATTGATTTGGGAGTGTTGGCCCCTACCTCTCACTACCATACCTCTTATCAATCCCACAGGAAACATTTTTATAAATGGGGATAGTTCTGGAGCAACATATCAGTAGCAATGAAAATGTGAACAAGTTACTTTCAGTAAACGGAGATTTTTTTTAAAGTTCTCATTGGTTCCTTTTTGGCCAAACTCTAATTTAGAATATTGTGAAGAGGAAAAGGAGAAACGTCATATTTTATATCGCTATACTAGGGAATAATCTTTACTTGGAATGTAATCTTCTGTCATAATATGTTATGAAAGCACACACATGGATGGTTTCATAATTATAGTATTCAGAGCTGTAAATGCTAGACTGAAGATTGCAAATCCACTTTCATTATAACCACTTGTTTTCAATCACTGATAACATTTGAAAAATTGTCCTTAGGACTAAAATTCTCACAACCTAACAAATAAAAGAAGGTGGTAATGAATTTATGTGTCAAAAAGCGAGTAAAGGAATAGAAGAAGTTAAACTAAAACCTGCAGTACAGGCAGTGGCCATTCGATGACAGCATCAAACCTGTCATCTGAATAATTCATGGACCCTTTCTGCTATTAAGCAGATAGGTATAATTTTCTTCTGAATGATATGAATCATTTGTTGTTTAAGCAGTATAAATATATCAGATAATTTTTAATCTTCTACTCCATTTTCTTAATAGTTATCTAAATGGTAAAATTAAATAATTATGTTTGAATAAAAAAATACTCCAAACTTTTATAGCATTTCATGTTGTCATTTGCAATAGAACTTTTAATATCAATATTCTGTTCCTCTGACTTGAAAAATTCACAGGATGATTATTAGAATGTAACACAGCAGATGCATGAATGAAAAATGGCTTTAAGAGGCTTTGGAAATGAGGTAAAATGTTAGGATATAAAGATGTAAAATGTAAAATGCTGAAAAAGGTTACACATAGTTTCTTTTGAGTTTATAAAAATCTCTTGCAATTTTTTAAAAATAACTTTTCAATCTTAGTAGAATATCTCTGAGTGAAAAAAGTAGTAAAATACACTCTAATTATATTGAAAATATATGATATAATCATAATATAGTCAATGCAACTTCAACCAAACTCCTCTGAGTAACACTTGTCTGTAGAGAAAAAATGTTTATTCCTCCAACTAAATTTTTGAAATATTTGTTCTTTCCACACCGATTTGAAAGGGTAGACAGTTGTTTCCTCTGATTTTTATATTTTTCTTTTCAATTGATATTAGAATACTTAAGATTAATATAGTAGTCCATTTAGGCTTCTATAACAAAATATCACACTTTGCGTGGTATTTATAAAGCACAGAAGTTTATTTCTCACAGTTCTGAGGGGCGGCTGAAAGTCCAAAATCATGGTGCCAGCCTGATCAAGTTCATGTGAAAGCTCTCTTCTGGGTTGCAGATTGCCGAGTTCTTGCTATGTCTTCAGATAACTGAAGTGGCTAGGGAGCTCTCTGGGACCTCTTTTCTAAGGGCACAATCCCATTCATGAGGAGACAACCTTCATTTCATGAGCTATCACCTCTCAAAGGCTCCACCTCCCAATACCACCACCTTGGGCATTAGGTTTTCAACATAATATTGGGGGACAAAACATTCAATCTTTAGTAACTTATGTGCATTTCTACAACATTTAATGTCTGTGACAATTTAATACTTGAAAATAGGTTTTACCATATCTAGGATATCTACCATATCTACCATATCTAATTTTTTATTGCATATCTATCGTGAATCACAAAAGTTCACATATATCATTTTAATTAAATCTTGGAAGATCTCAACATCTTGGTAGAAAACATCCAATACAGCCATTTCAAAATCTTTCACTCCCAAATGCTAACTCAGTTAATCTCCACTCAACTCTTGTTACCCACTCTCATGACCATTTTTTTAAACATAATAATCATCATCTGGAAACATTCTTTCTCTGAAATATTAAATGTTATACATTCTAGTATTTTACCATAATATTTTTATCCTTAAGTTCCTTATTATCAATGCTCCTCTTCTGCCTATAGATCTTCAGTCTTTCAACTCTTTCTCTCAATCTATCAACATTTCTCATTTGGCTTCCAACCATCTTCAAACTAGAACATGCAATGCATTCAATTAACCACTTCCCTACCAGTATCCTTAACTCTTCTGCCTCTTTGATCCCTTACCACACTGATTCCGCAAATTAAGGTCTAGAACAATCCAACCATCTATCCACCTTCCCCATTCCTACTGCTGAACTACAGAATGCTATATCACAAAGTTTCACGATTTGTCAAGTTATCACTAGTAATATGGGAACCATAGTCCCACCTGGGTTCTCATTAGCTCTGAATTCTTCAGACCCCACATGAGGCAGTTTCACCTCCCATGCCCCAGAGGAACTATTCCAAATATTTGTCACTTCTTCATCAGCAAATTATTCAATCATTTCTATCTCTAACCTCTGTGGTTTGACACTTGTTGCTATGTTCAGTAACATTTAAAAAATGTAAGCTATTAGAGATAAATTCTTTCAAAACTACAAAGCATTATCCACTTAATAATATTCATACACTTTTCCTATGAGTCTCGGAAGAAAAGCAGGCTGTCCTGTTATTTGTTGATTCCTAAGTGTTTGGGCCAAATGTCACTTTCCTGGACTCCTGTAGGTCTTGTTTTATCACCTTTTCACTTAAGTAATTTTAATTTCTTGTTCTCAGTATTAGCTCCTTTTCTCATAGTGTATAAATAGATGAGCAATCCTATTATTTCTATCAATTTCTGCCTTTTAAAATTAAGCTCACTATCTGAGGACCTCCCACTTACTTCTTCAACACACATTCTTGCACTCACGATTGGCTGGTTATTCCAGTGACACTCCTCATGATAAAATCATTAATGACAAGCCAAAATCAGTTTATATATCTCATTTTTTTCTTTTACTTACCTACTGTTACTTTATCTACTCTTTCGCACTCAAAGTTCTTTTCTCTCTTGTAGTTTTGGTACCAGCCATTTCTGACTCCCTGTTTTCTTCTGTGATTACAACTTCGAAGTTTATTTTCCCTTAGAATCCTCTACTTATTTCTATACATTTAAAGTAAGGGTCCCTTAGGATTCTGTACTTGACTCTTATGACTACATCACATTTCCACTAAAAGTGATTTCCTTCGTTAGTATGGTTTTTAGTTTCTACTAATATTCAATGACCATTAAATATATGTCTTAAAATAAGATCTGATTTCTAAGCTCATAAATCCTATTGCTTTTTCACCTAGTCATAGACACCTCCAGGTCCAAGTAGCAAACCTTACTAACATAAAACTGAACACCTTTCATCCTCCTCCTCTCATAACTATCGATACATTGATATATGGTCTTCTTTATTGAATCCTGTTTATCTAGGACAATGGCGTCAGAGATCTTCCAGTGAGAAATATGCTTGAATTATTCATTTGTATTCTTAACTCCAGATTAATTATTGTCATCTTTTAATCTCTATTATGTCATTTTTTATATCTTTTTTATTTGATAATAAACTGCTACTTCTTTATTTCAGCCTTTAGTACCTCTTACCTTAACAATTTATATAACTTCATATCTTTTCTGTTGCCTTTGAACCCTTTCCCCTAATTCATCCTCCAAATGACCAAGAGAATTAAGATTCTTCTTATTTCATTAAAAGAAAAGTTATTTTAATTAAGAAATTAATTATGGGTGTAGCAAAAAAAATTGAAAAACTTCAAACAATGCAAAATAACATATAACGAAAAGGTTAAATCTCCCTTCTGCTTACTCTAGCCACACACTTCAGGAATAATATGTTTTAAAATTTTTTAAACAATTTTATTTTTTGCTTCTGCTGCTTATCATAATACATGAAAATAAAAATTTTATATATCTTTCTATTGATTTATTTATTTTAAGAGGTATATATTAGTTCTCCACTTTTATAAATGAAAACAGCATAATTATACTACTTACCAATTTCTTTTCCACATTCAACTGCTGATTTTTATATTATATAATTATTTTTAAATCTTCCAAGTGTTGTCTATAAACACATATAGATGCTATGCTTATGCTTTATTGATTCATTAAATTAGTTTTAATTATAGTAACTGTGAGTCTCTGCTTAAAATCTCTGTATATGTCATAAGAAAATTGGCTTGTCTGTACTTCTCTTTACCTCAGTTTTTCCTTATACCTTCTCATCTCAGACAGTATACCATCTTTTTAATATTTTCAGTGCTCTTCATATTTCGTTTCTTTTCTATGACTATCATCCATTATTTTATGTTTTTTCTCTTAGTTCTTTTGTAAATAATGGATAGTAAGCAGCATGTAATGTATTACCATATACACTACCTCAAGTAGCATTTTGACACAAAGTGAAGTTAATGTAATCTCATGACCCTAAAATTGTGCTACTTGAAAAAATGTTTAAACATCATTTCCAATGTATTCCTTTTAAATTTACCCCACACATTGCTCAAAATCATGTTATTGCATTGCATAGTGCTGGAATCATGTACAGATTTGTGTTAACCTCTGTGTTTTAAACTGACTTTCTTCTCCTAACTAAAATCTTCCATATTATTAATTATACTGTTTATATAATTAAACATATTTTCTTCTTGAAGACATTTTTCATGGACTCCTCTGATTTCCTGTTATAATTGGCAGCAAATGCATTCTTCGTATGTACTGCATTTGACTCACTGGTATTTCTTTTCTTTGTACTGCAGTTGTTTCTATTGTTTCTTGAATATAGAGTCTTTTTTTAAAAATGTTTGTTGTTGTTTTTGATGTTTTGGCATAGTTTTTTCTCAAGAGCATTCTCTTAAAAAAGGAATTGCAAGACATAAAACTCTGGGTGTTTTCTTATATAAAATTATTTGATGTCACCTTTGATTAATAACTTTGTATATTAGACCAGGATTCCCAGAAAACAGACCTTACGGCGAGACAAGTGCAATTGCATTCCAAGGAAGAATTAGGCAAGCAGGAAAGGAAAGCAAATCCATATGTATCATAACTAGCAACAAAGGCTTTGCATGTGCATAAAACTGACTTAAAACAGAATATTGGAAGAAAGAAGAGGGACAATTTTACTTTAGGGGTCTTTCTCCTGGCTCCTTTCTCTCATTAGTCATTTGCCT
>NW_011888914.1:1547307-1549668 GCF_000151845.1 Pteropus vampyrus
TAACCTCTGTGTTTTAAACTGACTTTCTTCTCCTAACTAAAATCTTCCATATTATTAATTATACTGTTTATATAATTAAACATATTTTCTTCTTGAAGACATTTTTCATGGACTCCTCTGATTTCCTGTTATAATTGGCAGCAAATGCATTCTTCGTATGTACTGCATTTGACTCACTGGTATTTCTTTTCTTTGCACTGCAGTTGTTTCTATTGTTTCTTGAATATAGAGTCTTTTTTTAAAAATGTTTGTTGTTGTTTTTGATGTTTTGGCATAGTTTTTTCTCAAGAGCATTCTCTTAAAAAAGGAATTGCAAGACATAAAACTCTGGGTGTTTTCTTATATAAAATTATTTGATGTCACCTTTGATTAATAACTTTGTATATTAGACCAGGATTCCCAGAAAACAGACCTTACGGCGAGACAAGTGCAATTGCATTCCAAGGAAGAATTAGGCAAGCAGGAAAGGAAAGCAAATCCATATGTATCATAACTAGCAACAAAGGCTTTGCATGTGCATAAAACTGACTTAAAACAGAATATTGGAAGAAAGAAGAGGGACAATTTTACTTTAGGGGTCTTTCTCCTGGCTCCTTTCTCTCATTAGTCATTTGCCTTGAAGAAAGATAACTCACCTGCACTTCTGGGTCCCATCACCTACTCTCTTAGGAAGCTGCTGAGGAAAGCAGATCTCTTGCCTTTATTCAAGCTTGAACGTGATAGATAAAAATCTAGGCATTCCTGGCTGATCTGTCTCAGGCTTAGATTACTGTTAATGCCCATTTTATCTGTCACAGCCACGATGGCTACAAATGTTTCAATAGACTCTAAGAAGGCCCATATTATGTACCTGAAACTGTTGAGAATAGAATTCTAGGTAAAGCTTTCTCCCTTAGAACTTTAATACTTTGTTTCGTTGTCATTTTACAATCACAAACACCAGTGAAAAGCTTGGTGTCAATCACATTTTGATTCTCTGTTTTTTGGATTTCTGCATTGTGCTTGGAGTTCTCAAATATCATGATGATGTATCAAGTCATGCGTTCTTTCTGCTTACCGTGCCTGGCATAGTGATTTATATAAATCTATATATCTATGTCTCTAATTTGTTTTGGATCTTTGTTCCTTCTAATATTAAAATAATCATTTTCCTCCAATTTTTCAAGTTATATCATTTAATATGTTCTATTATTACAGCTTGAATGTTTTAATTTTATATTATATGTTTCTTCATATGTTAGTCATATTCTACCTTTTTATCACTTGACCTGTATTAATGATGATTTAGTCTACTTATTTTTGAAATTATTAATTTTGTATTCCACTTGTTTTATTAGCCAGCCATTTTATTTTAACTATTTTGCTAATTTCCCCCAAATCTTTCATTTTCTCTGATTCATGTTTTTATGCATGAAAGTAATGTTTTCTTAAATATTTTAAAAATGCTCATTAGAATTCTGTTTTAATGTTTTTTTTTAATATTATTTTTATTTCTTCTGATGTGAGTTGTTCTCTTCATTCAGTTGGTCTTCTTGCTATTTTTTTTCCCCTCAACTAGTGATATTTAGTTACTAGTTCAGTTTATGAAAATATCTTTGAATTAGCAAGTGTATAAGATGGTTTTTGAAAGTTATTATAGCTTTTCTTTCTCAAAAAACAAACAAACAAACAAAGAAAAACCTCAAATGTCTTTTCTATGGGAGAGCTCACTTAGGGCTCTATGCAAATAAATGGGTTGTGTAACCAGAAAATTTTCTCTTTAGCAGTCATGGTCAATGGTTAGCCAGTCATATTTAGATCACTCCATAGATGCAAACAATTGCAATTGCATCAAAAAGAATAAAATACACAGAAAACTATAATGTTGACAAAAGAAATTGAAGTCACAAATAAATAAAAAGAAATGTTGTGCTCACGGATTGGAAAAAGTGATATTATTTAAAGGTTTCTATTACCAAAAGCTATCTACAGATTCAATGAAATCCCTATCAAGAATTCGATGGTATTTTTTCACAGAAATAGAACAAATGGTAGTAAAATTTGTGCAGATACACAAAAGACCCCGAATCTTGAGGAAGAAAAACAGAGCTGGAGGTATCACACTCCTTGATTTAAAACTATATTACAAAGCTATAAAATTTAAAACATATGGTATTGGCATAAATAGAAACATATAGATCAATGGAACAGAATAGAGAGTCCAGAAAGAAATCCACACATATATGGTCAATTAATTTACAGCAAAGGAGGCAAGAATACACAATGGGTAAAAGATAGTCTCTTCAACCAGTATGTTGGGAAAACTGAACAGCAACACACAAAAAAACGAAACTAGACTACTATATTATGCCACATACAAAA
>NW_011888914.1:1549718-1563821 GCF_000151845.1 Pteropus vampyrus
TAATTTACAGCAAAGGAGGCAAGAATATACAATGGGTAAAAGATAGTCTCTTCAACCAGTATGTTGGGAAAACTGAACAGCAACACACAAAAAAATGAAACTAGACTACTATATTATGCCACACACAAAAATTAAATCAAAACAGATTAGAGACTTGAAAGTGTAAGTCTTAAATCTATAAAACTCTCAGAAGAAAACATAGGAGATAGGCGCTTTGACATCAGTCCTGGTGTTGATATTTTTTGTATCTGACTTTGAAAGCAAAGGTAATCAACAAAATGGAAAGGCACTTTACTAAATGGCAGAAAATATTTGCAAATTACATATCTAATAAATAGTTAATATACAAAATATATAAGGAATTCAATAGCAAAAAAAAAAAGAATAGTTTATTTAAAAAATGGGCAGAGGATCTGAATAGACATTTTTTTACAAAGAAGACATACAGATGGTCAACAGATAGATGAAAAGATGCTAATGTCACTAATCATTAGTGAAATGCAAATCAAAACCACAATAAGATAGTACTTCACACTGCTAGAATGGCTATTATCAAAAAGACAAAAAACAACAAGTGTTGGTGAGGATGTAGAGATAAGAGAATTCTAATGCACTTAAATTAGTGCACCCACTATGGAAAACAGCATGGAGGTTCTTAAAAAGATGAAGAATAGAGCTACCACATAATCCAGCAATTCTACTTCTGGGTATTTATTCTAAGAAAACAAAACACTGATTTGAAATGATATATGCTCTCTTATGTTCATTGCAATATTATTTATAATAGCCAGGATATGGAAACAACCTAAGTGTATCTTGATTAATGAATGGATTAAGAAATTCTGGTGTGTGTGTGTGTGTGTGTGTGTATACATATATAATGGAATACTACTCAGCCATAAAAGTGAAGGAAATCTTCCCATTTGCCACAACATGGATGGACCTTGAAAGCATTATGTTAAACAAAATAAGTCAAAGAAAAACAAATACTATATGATTTCATTATATGTGGAATCTAAAAAACAAACAAACAACAATAAAAAGTAAAACTCATAGATACAGAAAACAGATTGTTGGTTGTTAAAGGGGAAGAAATTGGGAAATGGGCCAAATGGGTGAAAAGGGGTCAGGAAGTACAAGCTTCCAGTCATAAAATAAATAAGTCATGGAAATATACTATAGTCAATAATATTGTATTGCATATTTGAAAGTTGCTAACAGAGTAAATGTCATCACAAAAAAAATTAACTTTATGTGATAATGGATGGTAACTAGATTTATTGTAATTTTTCACAGTGTATACAAATATCCAATTATACTGTATACTTGGAACTAATATAATGTTATATGTCAGTTATACCTCAATTGAAAAAAGAATGCTATACTATTAAAATGATAAAAAGAAATGGTTTGTTGAAACCTCTACATAGAGGTTATACTGCCAAAGGAAAAATTCTAAGATGCAAGGGTATGTATTATTAACAAGGATCACTTCAACACCTTGAAATATTCCATGGAGGATATTACCTAAATCTAAGAGAGGTTATTAGAGATTTGTTCACCTAACTTTTAAGAGATTTATTCTTTTTCTATTTTACAATGTTCCTTGTTTCATAGGCTTCTTTACTAACCAAAAATATAATGAATTTTATCTAACTAATGTACTGTATACCTGAAACTAATATAAAAATTAAAAAAAAGTCATGCATTTATATAAAAAAAATCTTCATTGGTTAATGCTGATGGAAATTCATTTGATTTTCATTGGTGTATAATAATTATGCTATGATATTGGTATGCATTAAATGTGAATATATTTCAAATTATGTGTTAAATTATGCTAATTTGTTTATATTGGATCATTAAAGAATTTTAATTTGATAATTTCCAGCAGAAAGGTTGCTAGGAATAACAGTTATAGGCAGAGGTGCTCCGAGAATGCACAGATGGATTGGGGATGTCAGGTTAAATGAATACCCAGTTTACACAGTCCTGGAAGATTTAACATGGCTCCACTTATTATACTAAAGAGGTAAAATTTAACATAGGTCCTTATTTTCACCAAGACAGGACTATTGTGCTATTTATATGTTTGAACTTATGAATCTGTGAACACAATTCATCCAACCAAAAGCTAGTATTTCAAAGAGTAGATAAAAATAAACTGTTTTAAAAAAGAAAAAACATAAGATACATATCAGCTGAAAATATCATTATTTATTCAATCAAGCAAACAATTAAATGTATAGAAAAGAATAAAAATAAAAATTTTAGATTTCGTGGTCTGGTAGCAAGGAGGTTTGTCTGTTACGTGTGTGTTTATTTAATGTGCTGAATTTCAAGTTTGGAAAAACATATTTCTTCTTCTCAGCAGACATATTCTACCTGCCCTCTGCTTCCTACCTCTTCCTCCCATTTGAGTAGAGTAGCTGTCCCTTCTCCCATGCCCTTGCTGACCCTTCCAGGTGGACATTGCCTTTTATCCCTTCCTGAACCTGGGAGGAACTGGCCATATTAGTCATCTCTCTTTCTTCTGTATTTTATATTTTGTCCTCTCTTCAGTTTCCCACGTTATAGCAACATATCCAAATTCCTCTTATACAGCTACCGACCCATCCTTTTACCTACCAAATTTACATCTCCAATTTCTCACTTACCACTCAGTTCTCCATATCCTCCATCTAACTCTGTCCACCAATGCTCCCTTGAGACTTCTTTTAAGACTGGCACTGACCTCTGACTTCTTACATTCTGTGATCTTCTATCCTTATATATTTGGTGTTTTGGTGACATGTGATGCAGTAGAGCACCTCATCTTTTTTTAATCTTATTCTACTCACCTCCCACTCTGTACATTTTTTAGTCTTTACATTTGCTCTGTGCCATCTAAAGGAAGAGCATTCAGAAAAAGATGAACATCCCAGTCACTTGAAGTTGCCCACAAATATTTATGCTTTTACATACTTATGTCTTTGCACATACTATTTCTTCCTTGTAGAAATCAGTTGTAGCTTCTTCATATAATAAATTTTGGCTCCTATTTCAAAACTCAACTCCAATGTTTAAACTGCAGAACTTTCTAGATTTGGGTGGGATGATTTAACTGTCCCTACTCTGTGTTCTCAGAAAAACTATGACTTCCTCTTTCCCAAAAATACAGTTCTTTATATTTATTTTTTATTTCTTCCCTTGTCAAATATTTTTTAACATCAGTATTGAAAAAACAAGGAGAAAAAAGACATCTTTTCAAGTTAGGCTTTTCTGCAAATTTTCATTAAATAAACTTATTAAATTATGTCATGCACCTCACATTATAGTAGGTATATGCATTTAACATGTCTATTTTAAAATCCAATCAACACACTTTCTTCCTTTGTAACCTTAAAATTACCTTTCACAATCTTGTTTGCACAGATGTTCTTGCTTAAAATCAGTTTGATTTGTATATAAAACTACTGTACCATGATGAATTTGCATGTCATTTTATTTTTACCACTGGAGATGCTCTCTTCTTGGTAATAGAAGCTCGAAGAGGATGCGAGACTTTGTGTAGATCTATGTCTGTGTTCCATGTGTCAATCTGCATTAAACCTCTATAAAGACTTTTTTCTTTTCTTGAGGAATTGATCGTAGCAACCCAACTCCGGAATTTAGTTGAGAAAATCTAAACTCAGCAATTCTTTTATTGAAATACCAATATTCCATAGAGCCGTGTTAAAATTAACCCAGCTTCCAGAGTTCAGTTCACAGTTGCTATTATTTTCACCCAGATCCCATTGCCTAAGCAAAGGGCTTCCTAGGGTGACAGACCTCTCTGAAATACCAAAGCACAAAAACATATTTAGATAATAAAATGCTATTAAAGTAGTCTACCTTGGCTCTGGTCTATTTTGCATTGTCATTAACTGTAAACATGTCATAGATATCAGCTAATTGCAAATATTGTGCTGTCTTTTACAAAACACAGAGTCTAGAGTCTTGTAGTTCACGCACTAAGAAGCAAAGCAATTTACAGATTCATTGACTTTAATGCAATGAATATTCCCCCAGACCTTTGTGGCATATAAAAAGGAAGTCAAAAGGAAATCATAAGAATTTTGATTTTAGTATGATGATATAGAAAGCTATAAATGTTAACATGACTGTTTCCCCTGATACAAACAAAATTATTTTCATAAAGTAGTTTTTGTATCTTATGGCTGCTAAGAACATACTTCTGTTTATCATATTTGGTCTAAACTGCTTGCTTCATCTGCAGTAAAGCCGCTGGCCACTATCTACTCATTTATCTTTCTCTGAAATTTTGGAGGGAGCTTTTCACACACCTCCCCCAGGTTGAACTTAGTTCCTGCTTTTTGTTGTTATGCAAAGCTTCTCAAATGTTGCCCATTTTTTTCTCCTGCTTTTTGCTTCCAGTTTTTCCTCAGCTTCTACACTTGTCCTATTCTTGTTCATCTGACAAACATTAGATTTGTAAATAAAATTAGCAATAAGGAACCATGATTCAAAACCAGGAGAAATTCTAGAAGCAGCATTCTCATGTTTAAATTGTTGACACGAAAATTCACCTTTTATTTTGGCTACAAGACATTCTTTCTTTTTTCCTTTCTTTTTTTCATCCTTCACATAATTTCCAAATTCTGTATTATTCAACTCTCTCCACTCTTATCACTAGATCACCAGCTCCCTAATTACCTCTCAAGGCTACCCTCACCAGCCCATCACTGGCATTTCACTCTATTGAATATCCAAAACCAGATAAATGTTTACTGTGTTCGCTCCCCATAGAATCTTAAAAGTTTGTGTATACAAAGGCTTCTGTTGATAACATGCAGTTATAGATCTGTTTGTTTGTTTTATCAGAGATTTTTAAAAGCTTAAGTACTTGAGTAAGATGTTTCATCAAACAATATACTGTTTCATCAAACAGCATACACTGTTGTTTGTACACTGTACACTTGGCTCTTATCTTTTGCATGTATTATTCACCTTGCTTTTGTGTTCTTGAACTTTGAATCTACACCTAATTTCCTGTCCTTGTGCTTAAAGAAGTAGCTAGTCTTATCACAATCTGCATTTAGGACATATTGTCATATGCATGCCAGCTTCTATATTACACATTGGAAATCACTGGTCCCATTAATAAACGTAAATGGCATTGGCATTTAAAAAATAATAAATGCATTTGTAAAGGTACATTACTGGAGCTTATAAACAAACATCCAGTTATGCCATTTAAATGCAAAATGTTTTCAAAGATATCTCTTGAGTTATCATTTGATTAATTTATACTAAACACTCATGACACTGCAGTTTCAGGTTTTAAATAGCTATATAGAAGCTATGCCTTACAAATTTGCAGTTATAAAATTCAAGAGCACATACATGAGAAGATGAGGAAAAATAATAAGCAGAAGTGCTTAGCCCATTGAGCTGACTGGGCCTGACTATCTCTGAGAATTCCTGTTGCCATGTCTGAAAGCAGGAAAACATCCAGGAGGAATTGAGTTTGAACAACGGGCATCTCAGGTGAGGCCCCTGAGCAAGCGATGACAGCTTATCTGCAGCAGTACCATCAGTGTTTCCACAGAGTCACCTTCTAATGAGACCAGGGGATGGCTGCGTTGGGAATTTAGACCACCAGTTGGAGAGAATTTTCTCAGAGACTGTTTCAATGTCATTTTCAGGCAAGGTTTTACCCACTTGATGATGAACACTTTAGGCTTATTAGAACTCTGAAGCTGTTAGAAGAAGTCGCCCTGGGTGACAGGATGTGGGAAAGATTATACAGTCATGGGAGGTATGCAGCCAATGTGGCAGGTTAACTAACAGTGGCAATGATGAGGCATGAGGCAGTAACCAAGAGTTAATTTTCTTTCGTAGGCAGAATCAAATGCTGCTCCTAAGTCTTGTTTGGGAAGACCCGGAGCACTCAGTACAAATTTTCTGTGCATCTGGGTTGCAAGTGCTTCTGCGCCTGATTCTGTGAACACATACAAATAATAAAAAATAAATGCACAGTTTGAATTTAAATTCACCCAGAAAGGAAAGCAAAAAAGCTAAAAAGAGATGTCGATTACTTATGGTAGGAAACACCGATCACTAAATCACACTGAATGGCGATATAACAGTCTTTTTACTTCTTAAAAGCTTACAGTTAGGTGAGAAAGTAATTTGTAAACATCTTTAAAACTGAAGTGGTTTGTAGCTGAGACTGCCAATAAAACTTTTTTAAATAGAGTGGATTTATTTCTAACAAAATTATTGATTTGGGGGTTTACTTTTATAGTAATTAATCTGACCGGGTTTATCAATTTTGCTTGAGTCTTCCTGCTCTCAAAATTTAAATATTTTGTATAAATTTTTACAGGCTTTTTAATCTTAACTAAAATTTAAGGCTAAACAAAAAAATAGCAGATATTTCAGTAAATGCTATTATAATGTCTGGTTTTATTTCCTTTGAAAAATGTATTTTTCATTAATCTAATTGTTATCAAGTCTGTGAGTGAAAACTTCTGTGTAACTTAATTATCTAATTCTAACAATAACTTCTATTTATGTAAAATTTTATCCTTTTTAAAAAACATACATTTCCATGTATTATCTCCCTAGTTCTTTTTTAATAAATGTTAAACTATGACCTTTTTTTAAAAAAAAAGAATGTACCTTTTATTTCTTTTTATTCTAAGATCTTACACAGACTGTCACCAAGCAGGTATTCGACGAGTGATTGCTGAATGAATGAATGAATGAATGAATGAATGAATGAAAGGATTTTATGCTTTTTGATATAATTGTTAATGGTACATGACATTTATAAAGTTTTTTATTTGATATTTAAAGATTTCAGAATTTGGAGGTTTCTGTCAGTAAATTCGTAATGGCTGGGTTAAACATGTTAGTTAAAAAAGGGCTTCCCTTCCTTAACCCTTCTTGGGGTTGGGATAGCTCAGCTGAAGTAGGCAATGGTACATGCTTGACATAGACTGTGAATTCTTCAAAGATGTATGTTTCTTTCCTGTTCATGTTTAGATCCTGGCACAAAGAAGATACATATTACATGTATCACTTAATTAATAGGTAAGAATGTAATATCTGCAAAAAGATTATTAATGACCCAAATCACCATTACAACTGTTTTTAACTTTGAGAGTAGTTAATTGTCTATGGAAGGAAAATTGAGGAATAAAATGAGCAATTCAAGAAAGACAACTATTTAGCAATATGATAGGTAAACAAACTTTTTTTTTTTTTTTCAGAACAGACATATGTTTGCCTGGGATGGAACTCCACTGGCATTGATCAAATGCAGTTTTAGTGGAAACAGTGTTTCTGTTATCCAAGAACAGGTGCGCGCACACACACACACACCTAAAGAGATGGTAGCCACTCGTAAGATCTATCTAGACGTGAAAGGGTTGCAGTGAATGTCCTTATAAGATATGTGCTCTGTTTCTATGTTACTGTATCTATACTTCATAAATTACTTTCATTCACATGATCTCAGTGGGGCCTCACAGCAGTCATGGAAGGGATAGGGTGGTTACTCTTATGATTCCCATTATATAGACCCCACAGAGAACACGTGACTTTGGAACTTTCAGCTTTGGCTTTATATGGGCTCATAAGTTGCTGTTTTACTTTGTTATTTTTGGTCAAGTGTGTTCTTGCACAGGGTAAAAGGTTGTGTCCAGGTATTCTTTCTAAGATATAGAAAATTGTAAACTACATTCTATGGTGACAGAAAGAAGATAATGGTCTCCCTGAAGAGAAATATGGTTTTTTTTAATCATTAAATTCCTCTCTTTGCATCTTCTTTAGAAGGACCATCTTAACTGGTTTAAGTATTTATATTAGAGTAGGTCCAATGCTCATATTATCTTTCACTGCAATGCACTTAATTAAAAAAAAGAGGGGGGGGGGAGTAATAGATTTACACAAATACACTGAACTTATATTTGACAAAGGCGTAAAACCAATTCATGGAGATGTAAGGATAGCTGTTTCAATAGATAATGTTGAAATAATTGGACATCATAGATATAAGTGTAAAATGTAAAACTATAAAACTTTAGAAGATAATATAGGAGAAAATATTTATGACCAGAAGTTAAGCAAAGTGTTCTTAGATATGACATTAAAACCATGAATTATAAAAGAAAAAATGGATAATTTGGATTTTATAAAAATGTAATGCTTTTGTTCTGAAAAAAATCCTGTTCAGATAATGAAAGTTCATCTAAACTCATCACCAAACTCTCTATCTCAACAGTAAAGGGAAAAAACAATTCAGTTAGAAAAAATGGGCAAAACTCTTAAAATTCACCAAAGGTATACAGTTGGCAAATAAACACATGAAATGATGTTCAACACTGCTATCATTAGGAAAATGCAAATTACAACCACAGTGAGATGACATTACAAAGGTATTAGAATGGGTTAAAAAAAAAATCTTCTGGAGAAACTTGATCTCTCATACATAGCTGGTGGGAATGCAAAATAGTGGAGCCATGCTGAAAATCATTCTGATAATTTCTTAGAAAGTTAAACATATACCTACCATACGATCCAGCATTTGCACTCCTGGGCATTTATCATAGAAACATCGACATTTACATTTACACAAAAATCTGTATGTAAATGTTAACAGTTTTATTTGTTGTCATCCCAAAAAGGAAACATTTTTTGTGAGTCTAAAATCATGTTTAAAACGTTTAAAAATGAGGGAATTTTCCACTAGCTTATCGACTTCAAGTCCAAGAAAAAAGGTCAATAGCCTTCTTAGATTAAAGCTTCTAATTTTCCTATGATGGGGAAAAGTTTTTAAAATTTAAAAAAAAAAAAAGATCTTGACATCAATGTGAAATGAAAGAGAACTTAAATAGTAGAGTTTAAATAGTACTTTAAATATGTTATTTTTAATTCCATTCATTCATTTCTTCAAAAACAAGATGCAAAAGAGCATGGGGATAAGAGTGTGGAAGCGGGAATCTGGCTGCCTGGGTTTGCATACTGGTCCTGTCACATAATAGCTGTCTGAGCTCTGACAAGTTCTTCAATCTTTCTGTGCTGCCATGTTCTTGTCTATAAAATAAGAGTAATAGTAGAACCAAACTGTTAGTTTTGTGATAATTATATACATTAATATGTGTTAGAAGAGTGTAAGGTATATATTAAACACCATGTACGTGTCAGCTATTGCTATTACTTATGTGTTCTTTTATTGAAAGTTTGCCTTATTCAAGGTGATTTGCAGAAGATAAAAGGGTGATTTAATCAAGGTTCTGTGTTCTTGAGCATCTTAGAGGTTAGCAGGAGACAATGGATGAAAGTGAATAGCCCAAGTCAAAAACATGAACTCCTAAGTACATAAGGGACAATCAAATCTGATGTCTGAGAAAGGAGAGCTAGAACAGCATGTTGGGGAAATTAGGGAGGATTTGTTTGAAGGAAGACATCTGAACTGGGCTTGAGGACTAGATTTGATTCCACGTGTTTCTGGGAAAAGCATTTCAGACAGCAGGAACCACAGGGCCAAATGAGAGGAAGCAGAGTGGAGACTGTGGTCTAAGAACTGTGTCCAGTAAGACTGTATACAGTCTTGAATGTAGCGAGACATTGGTTATCAATACCAAAAAGCATGTTAAAAACAAATAATGCCAACAGTGACCACCGGATTAAAGACCTGACCAAAGATTATCCTTTCACAGAGAGTGATTTACAAAGCTACAATAACATTACATTTTCTGAATTCTCCCCCTTAGCGCAGCACGGATCCAACTTCAGTGAAGCCATGACTGACCTCTGGCAGAATTGCCATCTAATGTAATACTAAGGCAGGGAGATATTCTGAGACACTTCGTTTTCTTAATTGCATCCTTGCTCTTCCTGGTGATTTTGTGAGGGAGAGAGCTAATACCCTTCTGTTTGCCTGGATTTGCAGAACTCATTCCCCTGAAAAGATTTGTCTAAATTAATGTGACTGGCAATTGTATTGTTCAGATGATTGGCAGGGAAAACAAAACAGTGATTGCAGGACTTGTAAAGCAACTCTGATTGGAGCAGTTAACACCTATTGTTGTGGCATTGATTCAACCCCATTTAGCTTTGAAGTGGTTGGATAGCTGTGTAATCTTCACAGAATCCTGGCTTTGCATTTGGGACTGCAAACAGGGCAATTTCCAGATAATGCCCTAGAGACAATTTTTTTTTCCCTAAAAACGGTCCGGCCCCCCGGAAGAAAAAAAAAAAAGGGGGTCCGTAAAAGAAAAAAAAGGTTGAGTCTGTTGGGGAATTAAGAGACCATGAAAGGATTGCTTTAATATTTTCAGATAAAGATCAGTGATTACCTCGTGATCAGGTTTGGTGACAAATGAGAATTGTATCTTTGCACCCAATTTGTACATTGTACTGTAGGCAAAGGGACATTTCTATTGCCTATATTGAAAGTATTGATGGAGTGCCAAGGATTCACTATGCACTATATCAAATGAAGAAAGAATTAGATAAGTTCCCACCCAGGACACCTATGATTTAAATGCTATTTTTCTTATCAATGTCCCAAGAGGAAAATAACCTCTTCCAATAAATTTCCATGCTGACATTCCATTCCATCTTCTCTCCCTTCTTCTCTATGTATTCTTCCTTGACACCACCCAAAACTTGACTCTTTTCATGTAAATTGAGAAAGTGATTTTTTACAGCACTACTGCTATTTTCTTTCATTTTGTGTTTTTAAAAGCAGAGTTCTTGAGAAAATATTTTCTAGGCATAAGTCCCATTTGAATAACTATTTAAGGCCCTTTCAGTAATCCATAAAGACAAAAGTATATCAAGTAATGAAAATACATCATTTTCTTTTAATTGCCCTTTTTAGTACATTTTCAACTTTTGATTTCCTGTTTCCTTATCTTAATGTTCAGAAATATTATCATTTATTATCACTTTTGCTTTTCACTTTGAGAGTTGTTGTAAACCCTTTAATAGTGAACTTGGAAAAATACTAAAAAGATATTTTAAAACAAGTGATCATCGGAACTACATAAGATGATATGAAATACCTGCTTCTAAAAGTTTTTTATCCTTCTACTCCACATGATGTAATGGCTTGTTCTTTTGAAAGTTTCCAAAATCTGACACAGGAAGAATAGTATAATATAAATCTATATGCTGTTACAGCAAAGGACAGTCTTAGAAGCTACTTTATTGTTTTATTGATTTACTGATAGACTATTACCTATAACATATATATATACATATATACGTATATATATATACGTATATATGTACACACATATACATGTGTATGTGTGTAGTGCTATTACATAAAAGATGTAGTCAAGTTAGGCATTTGTATCTCCTATTGTTATTACCCAGTATTGCTTTCTCTTGACATAAGCCACTGATAGAAGCTGAGGATGCAGAGCAACACACTCCCTTAATCAGGTATTGAAGTGTGTGTAAGTGATGAAAGGTTAAGGGAAAACCTGGTTGCTTTTGATCACCATCATGAGTTATGACAAGCTGTCATTCTTTTGACCAAGGGTTCCTTAGCCTAGAGGAAATGTGTATGGATTAGATGGAGTGAAAAGTTGAAGAAGGCAAAATTTTGAACATTTTTGAAAAACCAAACAGAAGAAAAGGTGGTTGGTTATATGATTTAACAACAGAAGCTATACATCAAGTCCCTTGTGGTCACAAAGATGTATAAAAGTCCTCTGAAAATTAAAATAACAAGAGAGAATAAAGGGAACTTACTTTAAGCCAAAGTGAATGGGAAGTTAATAAACTCAAAAGAAAATATTTGTATTATATTTATATCCCTTTAACTCCCTGTTAAATGAATAATGAAAAAAAATCTTATTTTGCCTTTTGTTCTACATTATATGATCCATTCCCCCAAAGCTGAATTGTAGCCCATCTTGCCTAATTTTTTCCACTTTGAGTCATTCTCAAAGAAACAATGTTCATGTCCCTTCAGTTGTTTTCTACTCTTTTGCATCATATCTTGATGATCAACCTTGATATGTCAAGCCACCAGTTTCTTTGCTCTTTAAATCTATCTCTTCTTCCCTTTGCTCACCATTTATGCATAACTTCAGGTCTGATATTGCTCTTCAGACATGTCAATCATATTTCCTCAAAAAATTTCAAACATCTCCAGTCAAATTTCTACCTTTATTCCCTGCAGATTTCACTTTGCCTCTTCAGAGAGGCTTTTAAATGTGTATCATCACATTCTGAGAAAAACATTATTATGTGCTTTATGCATTCACAAATGTCCTCTTTAAAGTATCTTTTGAAAGTCCTTGCCTCCCTTCTCTTTTATCACCACTTTATTTCCAGGATATATTCTTAATTAGAAAGAATTACATTTGACAGGATAAATAAAGGAAGCTCGAATTTAGACACTGAATTGATTATAGTGGGGCAGGGCTGAGTCACAGAGCAGAGGATTCCCTCATAGCCTCCCCACCTCTTCCAGCAATCTTCACATTACTCTTACTCTGATCGAAACAGCCCCAAAAAGGCAGAGAACGAGTGACATGATACCTACCAGCACCATAAACCATATACGTATGTGAACATACATGTATTATCCACAGACATGATATAAACCTCAAAATTTATACAGAAAAATATTATATAGTCTCTATATATCAAATTTTGCATATTTGCTTCAAACTTTTTATCTAATGAAATAAAACATTACAGAGAAAGCTCTCAAGTTCCCTTCTCCTACATCACCCCAAAATAACAGATAACCTGAAATCTCTCTATATACTTTTTATCGCATGCACCTATGGTAGTATATAGCAAATGCGATACAATAAATTTTTTAAAAATCTTCTTATGGCAAGGCATCATGAGAAAAGTTAAAACACAGCACATTGGGAGAAAATATTTGCAATGTAATTAAACAACAAAAAATACTATCTTACATACAAAAATAATTACACAACCTTAGAAACAGAGAGCTCAGTAAAAAGATGGTAGGCATTTGGAAATGCTCCCAGGGTCAGTGTCTGCACACACTGGGTGGGTCTGTCCACATGAACGTGGGAGAGCAGCTGTTCAGAAACCACAAATAGAGGTCGATGCAGTATCAGTTCTGGCACTTCATCATTCAAGCCATCAACCTGCTTTATTATTCCTATTTGTGCAGAAGAGAATTCAATTTTGATGAACAGAACTTTAAAGATTTCAAATTAGGGAACAATTACTCTCTAAAGTTCTTTTAAAATATATCAACCTGGGATCTCTTAAAATTTGCAAGGGGCTCTGATTTAGTTATTTACAGGTGTTTTCAACAATTACTTTGTTTAACAATTAGATATGTCCATTTTGCTTCTCAAAAAAAAGAGCATAAGGACATGTTATCTGTTCACAAGAATGACATAAAAATACTTTTGAAATTCTATAAGTATTTTAACAGAAAAGGGCTGCATATACTTATTCTTATATCCCTTACATATAACTGAAATTGAATAATAAAGGCATAAAACTTCATTTATAATTGTGAAATTAAAATCTTGTGTACAGAGGTGAAGACATACTATATGAGGAAATATATATAGCAAACAATTTTTTTGAAGAAATGCACATGAAGACTTTGTTGTTCTCTTCCCTCCTCTCTCTCTCTCTCTTTCTCTCTCTCTCTCTCTCTCTCTCTCTCTCTCTCTGTCTGTCTGTCTCTCATTTTCTCACTCCTACAGTCACAGGGAACTCTCTAAGTGAAGGAGGAGAACATGGAAGACATGTTCTTTTCAAAAAACAAATAAACACATATATGAAAAGAAGGAATTTAAAAGTAAAGGAAAGAAAGGCTAGTAACTGCAGAAAGTTCTTCCTTGATTTTAAGTTATTTATAGTATTTATCATGGCTCAGCTATACTCATGATCAGTTATTTTTATAAAATTTATTGTTGTTGTTTTTTTTATTATATAGTCCTGCGTTTTAATTTCTTTATTCCAAGAAGCAGATGCCAAGTCATGTTAAGAGATTTGGGAGTGGAGAGGGCAAAATGTATATGAAAGATAAAGGGAGGGAAGTAGGGATACGCAGAAAGAGCATACTCTAAAATGTTTGCTAAGTATAATCCC
>NW_011888914.1:1563871-1578729 GCF_000151845.1 Pteropus vampyrus
GTATATATGTACACACATATACATGTGTATGTGTGTAGTGCTATTACATAAAAGATGTAGTCAAGTTAGGCATTTGTATCTCCTATTGTTATTACCCAGTATTGCTTTCTCTTGACATAAGCCACTGATAGAAGCTGAGGATGCAGAGCAACACACTCCCTTAATCAGGTATTGAAGTGTGTGTAAGTGATCAAAGGTTAAGGGAAAACCTGGTTGCTTTTGATCATCATCATGAATTATGACAAGCTGTCATTCTTTTGACCAAGGGTTCTTTAGCCTAGAGGAAATGTGTATGGATTAGATGGAGTGAAAAGTTGAAGAAGGCAAAATTTTGAACATTTTTGAAAAACCAAACAGAAGAAAAGGTGGTTGGTTATATGATTTAACAACAGAAGCTATACATCAAGTCCCTTGTGGTCACAAAGATGTATAAAAGTCCTCTGAAAATTAAAATAACAAGAGAGAATAAAGGGAACTTACTTTAAGCCAAAGTGAATGGGAAGTTAATAAACTCAAAAGAAAATATTTGTATTATATTTATATCCCTTTAACTCCCTGTTAAATGAATAATGAAAAAAAATCTTATTTTGCCTTTTGTTCTACATTATATGATCCATTCCCCCAAAGCTGAATTGTAACCCATCTTGCCTAATTTTTTCCACTTTGAGTCATTCTCAAAGAAACAATGTTCATATCCCTTCAGTTGTTTTCTACTCTTTTGCATCATATCTTGATGATCAACCTTGATATGTCAAGCCACCAGTTTCTTTGCTCTTTAAATCTATCTCTTCTTCCCTTTGCTCACCATTTATGCATAACTTCAGGTCTGATATTGCTCTTCAGACATGTCAATCATATTTCCTCAAAAAATTTCAAACATCTCCAGTCAAATTTCTACCTTTATTCCCTGCAGATTTCACTTTGCCTCTTCAGAGAGGCTTTTAAATGTGTATCATCACATTCTGAGAAAAACATTATTATGTGCTTTATGCATTCACAAATGTCCTCTTTAAAGTATCTTTTGAAAGTCCTTGCCTCCCTTCTCTTTTATCACCACTTTATTTCCAGGATATATTCTTAATTAGAAAGAATTACATTTGACAGGATAAATAAAGGAAGCTCGAATTTAGACACTGAATTGATTATAGTGGGGCAGGGCTGAGTCACAGAGCAGAGGATTCCCTCATAGCCTCCCCACCTCTTCCAGCAATCTTCACATTACTCTTACTCTGATCGAAACAGCCCCAAAAAGGCAGAGAACGAGTGACATGATACCTACCAGCACCATAAACCATATACGTATGTGAACATACATGTATTATCCACAGACATGATATAAACCTCAAAATTTATACAGAAAAATATTATATAGTCTCTATATATCAAATTTTGCATATTTGCTTCAAACTTTTTATCTAATGAAATAAAACATTACAGAGAAAGCTCTCAAGTTCCCTTCTCCTACATCACCCCAAAATAACAGATAACCTGAAATCTCTCTATATACTTTTTATCGCATGCACCTATGGTAGTATATAGCAAATGCGATACAATAAATTTTTTAAAAATCTTCTTATGGCAAGGCATCATGAGAAAAGTTAAAACACAGCACATTGGGAGAAAATATTTGCAATGTAATTAAACAACAAAAAATACTATCTTACATACAAAAATAATTACACAACCTTAGAAACAGAGAGCTCAGTAAAAAGATGGTAGGCATTTGGAAATGCTCCCAGGGTCAGTGTCTGCACACACTGGGTGGGTCTGTCCACATGAACGTGGGAGAGCAGCTGTTCAGAAACCACAAATAGAGGTCGATGCAGTATCAGTTCTGGCACTTCATCATTCAAGCCATCAACCTGCTTTATTATTCCTATTTGTGCAGAAGAGAATTCAATTTTGATGAACAGAACTTTAAAGATTTCAAATTCGGGAACAATTACTCTCTAAAGTTCTTTTAAAATATATCAACCTGGGATCTCTTAAAATTTGCAAGGGGCTCTGATTTAGTTATTTACAGGTGTTTTCAACAATTACTTTGTTTAACAATTAGATATGTCCATTTTGCTTCTCAAAAAAAAGAGCATAAGGACATGTTATCTGTTCACAAGAATGACATAAAAATACTTTTGAAATTCTATAAGTATTTTAACAGAAAAGGGCTGCATATACTTATTCTTATGTCCCTTACATATAACTGAAATTGAATAATAAAGGCATAAAACTTCATTTATAATTGTGAAATTAAAATCTTGTGTACAGAGGTGAAGACATACTATATGAGGAAATATATATAGCAAACAATTTTTTTGAAGAAATGCACATGAAGACTTTGTTGTTCTCTTCCCTCCTCTCTCTCTCTCTCTTTCTCTCTCTCTCTCTCTCTCTCTCTCTCTCTCTCTGTCTGTCTGTCTCTCATTTTCTCACTCCTACAGTCTCAGGGAACTCTCTAAGTGAAGGAGGAGAACATGGAAGACATGTTCTTTTCAAAAAACAGATAAACACATATATGAAAAGAAGGAATTTAAAAGTAAAGGAAAGAAAGGCTAGTAACTGCAGAAAGTTCTTCCTTGATTTTAAGTTATTTATAGTATTTATCATGGCTCAGCTATACTCATGATCAGTTATTTTTATAAAATTTATTGTTTTTTTTTATTATATAGTCCTGCGTTTTAATTTCGTTATTCCAAGAAGCAGATGCCAAGTCATGTTAAGAGATTTGGGAGTGGAGAGGGCAAAATGTATATGAAAGATAAAGGGAGGGAAGTAGGGATACGCAGAAAGAGCATACTCTAAAATGTTTGCTAAGTATAATCCCCACTCTTAATATCCATAGCTTTAGATCATTGTCCTCCACTAAGTGTGAACAGGACCTGTGACTTGCTTCCAACCATAGAATAAGGCAACAGTGATGGATGTTACTTTTGTAAGATGCGAATAATGTGTGTGGCACATAGTGAGATAACACAGTGATATCCATCTTGTTAACAGATTCTCTCCCTTACTGGATTTGATATAGCTGTCGTGTTGGGGAGGTCCATGTGGCAAGAAACTAAGGGAACCTCCAACTAACAATTAAAAGTTGAGGCTCTCGATCCATCAACACTTGATAAGACTGGAATTCTGCCAATAACCATATGGGACTGGCAGTGGATCCTTCCCAATCAAACCTTTAGATAAGATTCCAGCCCTGGCTGACATCTCATTTGTGGCCTTGTGAAAGAGGACCCAGCTAAGCCATACCCAGATTTCTAACCTATAGAAAATTAGAAATAATAAATGCATCTTATTTTAAACCATTACATTTCTGGTAATTTGTTACCCAGTAATAGAAAACTAGTAAAACATTCCAAAAATGTAAGAAAAATGTGTATCAGTTGTATCAGGTAGATAGATGTTTTGGGACTTTATATAATTAACTATTTAAATGGATTTTGTAATGTATGTAGTATTCTTTAGACTTTTTGAATTTTCAGTTTATTACTATTTTTTGTTCATTTCAATCCTCAAACAATAATTCATTAGTTCTTAGCTAGTATGTAAGACCGGAATAAAGTGTCTGGCGCATAGTGAGTTATTAGAAATAGTATTTGCCACTTCACCATGGAGAAAAATACTCAAAATTAAGTTTATATACAACAAATTACTAGTAGTCCACACTTCCTTACCCTGTAGTTTACTTCAGTGTAATATAATGTTATATCCTATCCCTTAATTGCCCTTATGTTCCACAATAAATTGGATTTAACAGCATGGAAATCTTAGATGTCATAGTAATCTGAGTGAGTATGTAGTAAAAAGTCTACTGATAGAAATTATCCTTGGACAATAAAAATGACCTGTTCACAGAATGAATTTAATCTGGTGATTATGTAGCAAATATTCAGAGAGACAGGACTTCTGATTCCTGTGTGCTAAATGTTGCACTATCATTTTTAGTCTTGAAAATCTACATTTTACCCAATGTACTACATGCAAAATGCTGCCTCCAGTTCAGCCTAATATTTCACAATATAAGGATATGAGTCACTCTTATAGGAGGATTTGGCATTCTCCTTGCAGTGCAAATCCATTCTTTTATCTCCAATAGCAGATGTTAATGTGAATTCACTGCACATTTTTGGGAAGGGGGAAAAAGCTAAAGGTTTGGGCTGTTTGCAAATCGTCTGTTATTGTACCTCTTTAAACTACTCTCTTTGACTGCATGAAGCTTTGATAGCTCATCTAGTTGCAATAGCATGAGCGTAATGCTGCAGGCATGAGGCGATTGGGGGCAGTGTGTTATTGACAGAATCTCCTGAATGATGATTTATTATGAACATCAATGGGAACAACACTTGTTCTTTCTAAAAAGCCTGTTTGTTCCTCTTGCCTCACCTGGGAGGAACACACTGCCCAGGACAGAGACACTGTTTGTACTGTGATATTTAGCCTTCTCTACAACTGCTGCATTTTTATATGGGCTGGTGATTTTTTCTGGTCTCTATTTTGATGGCTTACCAATTATTTAGAATTGTTACATGCCCAGAAATATTTGAAAGCCAGACTATTTGGCAAGAAATAAATAAAATAAGCAAGAAAGAGTCTCCATCAAACAAACAAACAAACAAACAAAAAAACAGTTTGCCTTTAACTCCTAGTTGGTTTCCTGAAAAGAACAGAAAATGCTTATAGCATGAGGATATTCATGCAAATTTTATGCTAGAAAACAAAGAATCTTATGTATCGTGTATTACAGGCAGGCTATAATAGAAAATCGATTATTATAAAAAAACTATTCTCTTCAGATGCACATGCAGGCCCTCAATTTTAAGTAAATTAAGGTATTATTCTTTGGGATTTTAAATAATAAAACAAAATGTGTTATTTAAAACTAAAAACAATAGTCATTTCAAATTGGTGAAAGAGACCATCCTAATGCAGACTTTAAGCAATGCATTAAAAGAATAATTTAAGCTGTAGGTTAGATTTCATATGGTTTATGAAATATATATGTATATATACACTGTATATATGTGTATGTATCTGTATAGATCTATATTTATATACATGTATGAATATATATACACACTATACACATATGCATATATATATATACACACACACACACGCAGTTGGTTTCCTTTTCTTGCTTAACATTTTCACGAAATTAGAAAATTCTAAATCATATTATAGTTCAATAGAAATACTAGCAAGGAGTCAATGTCTTCTTCAAGGAATACTGATTATTTAGGTTTAAGATTAACCAAGGACTATAGAACAATTTCTCATTCAAACTACTTACAGAATTTTGTTAGATGCTATTTAAAAGATATACCACATTTGAAAGAACCTGAAAATTGTTGAATGATAGTAATGAAAGAATCTCTAAACCACTATTTTGTATAATTCAACTTTTTAAAGTATGTCTTCCTATTTCTACATGACCAAAATGATCGGTACTGAATAGTCAGGCTTCAGAATATATATCACTGAGACATGCAGCTTTGGCAAGTCCCTTACAAAAAAAAAGTTCTAATATTATCAACCTTTCTTTGAGGATCTCTTTTGTCAATAGCTACTGTATTACAATAAGGAAAAAATCACAGTCTTATGCACATTGTTCAATTATAGGGCAAACATATGTATCTGGACCACATGTATAATGTTCAGTTTTTATCAACAGTGAGTGGAGATTTAGTGCAAATTGCTGACTATCAAACTCTTCACTGTGAATCAAGCTATTTGTGTATTGCCATTGAGGTGCAACCTATGCTATTTACAAAACAATACCCTTCCTTTCTGCACATATATTTTATGTTCCATTAGTACATTTCTCAGACTTTATGACTTACAAATAACCTTAACCACACAAAACACTTTTATCCTTTTACATGGGTTATAAGTCATAAATGGAAGAAGAAATCATAAAGCACTTCTTCATACATGCACCATCCATTGGGCAAGAACGGATTCACACTGCAAATCATTGCTTTCTCCCAAGTGTAATGTCAAATATCTGTTCAGAAGTAAGTGATGCTAACTGTTCTTTTGTATTGTATACATGGATATTACATAATATCCAATGAATTTACTTCATAAAGACTCCTATTTTCCCATCAAACATACTGCCTTCAATAAGGATTACACTTATATAGTGTCAATCTTCCCCTCCTGCAGAGAAAACTATAATTTTGCACTTGCATTAGAAGGACTTGATTCTTTTCAAAGAAGTTATTAGACTTTATTTTACATCTTGAAAAGGTTCAATGGCTTTATTCTCCTCTTTAACAAGTTTTATAACACTTGGGACCAGGAGCAAATGAAATACTGATGCAAATTTTTTTTTTTAAATCCATTTTGGTGATTCCTAACCATATTTTTTGGCTGCTATGAAAAATGATCACACACAGACCCAATTGTTCCAGTGTATATGTAGATTCACAATCAATAGTCATGCCATAGTCCTCTTAACTTAAAAACATGTTTGATGCCATTCTGGATTTTAATATTTATTTTAACAGTTTTATATAATTTTCTATTGCTGCATAACAATTTACCACAAGTTTTGAGGCTTAAAACAATAGCCATTTATTATCTCACAGTTTTAAAGAGTAAAAGTCCTGATGGACTTGGCCATATTCTCAGCTTCAGTGTCCACAAGGTTGAAATCAAGATATCAGCTTGGCTAGGCTCTTACATAGAGGTTCTGGGGAAGAATCTACTTTCAAACTCATTCATGTTGTTAGCAGAATTCAGTTCTTGTGCTTATTATGGTTGTAGGACCGAGGTTCCTATTTCCTTCGTTGCCAGGGACTTCAGTGCTCTTTAAAGCTGCACCCATTCCTTCTTAGGTGGCTCCTTTATTCTCAGCACTAGCAATAACTTGTCAATCTGTTTTATCGCAAAACTACTTTAAACTGTTTTCCCATGTTGGAAAGATTGATTAAGTATAAACAAAATAGTGAGGATATCACTGTCAACAGTCCACTTTGCATTTTTTTTTTTTTTTTGATCAGAAGGAATTGACATACTTGTGTCATAAAGATTAAATGCAGGTGCCATGCCAATCTACATATAAAATAATAATTTCTTATTTACATAAAAATATATATAAATGAGAGACCTAATGTTTTCTTCCCATCTATGTAGTATCTATCATGGATAGCTAACCATTTTAGGACATCATTATCACCATTTTAGGACACAGTTCCAACTGCAGGCTTCTGCCACTTATTGCCTGATGGCTTTCTCTTGACACTAAAGACTTTCTAGCCTCCATATGGGGAACACAAGAAGTGCCAAGAAATTCATGTTCCCATGGGCAACTCTTACCAAAGACTCCTAGGAATTGGTGAATAATTATCTGCTTTCTAGCCCCTCATTTAAGATATCTCTGAAGAATAGTCTACACTGCTTTCTAGAGTTTCCCAGTTGAATTAAAAACCAGTTGCACACAAGAATAACCTGCTCAATGAAGCATTCTCTATAAGATCCCTTCTCTTTCTTATCTCACCTCCTCCTGTTTTGTTACTTGTGCTTTCTGGGATCTTTCCCCTCCCAAAAGACTTATACAATGTTTGCCTCAGGGAAACCCAACATAAGACAACACATCCATGTATCAATCTGTGTTCTCCCTGGGGAGCCTATGCCACACTTTGGAAAACACTCTTCTAAAAGATAAAACCTAAACATTTCCTTTTATAGGTAAAAGGGCCTCATTATCTGGCCCTTTCCTATTACTTATTATTCCTCACGACTCCTCCTCACTTATAGTACAAACACGCTGAACTTCTAACCCTTCAGTAAAAGCTTCATTTTCTTACACAATTCTATTTCATTGTATCATTCTATGATATCTCTCTTATATACTTTGGCAAATTCCCTGAAGGCCTGGATCATTTGGGGGTTCTAGAATCCAACTAGTTGTTTTTTTGTTTTTTGTTTTTTTTTAAATCTGGAATAGATGACTGAATGAATAGATTAGTGGATTAATGAATAAAAGTCCGCCTAAAATACCATTTAAACAGATTTAATCACTTAAAATGATTTTTTTTCAATCACATGATCTCATATGTAGCATAATGGCTACAATGGGGTAGTATAAGTGCTGTGACAAAGAATTTTGAATGATTCTAGTAACAGCCATGAGATCAACTCTTTAAAAGCTACAACTGTATTTGAAAAGATGTCATTTTTACTATAACAAAACACAATTTTCTTCTTTTCAAGAACAAGGCCAAAGAGATGGTGTAATATAGATAAGCCATGTAAAATGTGTCAATAGTGTGCCACATAAATATATTTTTTTAAAAAGTAATAACTTTCTTAAAAGGAATCTATGGACACATGGTGTTACTATTTCACCAAAATAATGTGTAGATTAGCTTTCTTACATACAAGTTAAATAACATACACAGGTATCATTAGAATTGACAAGTGATTTTAATCATCAAATACTCATTTCTTTTATAGATTATCATATCAAGAAAAGAACGTTCATCTCACTTTTCCCAAAGGGCATTGCGAGGTTTGTAACAAAAGTTACAGCCCGTGCAGAGCAAAACTGAATATAAGGCATGCCCTTTCTGACCAACTGTCACACCGAAGCAATGCCTACTCACAACACAACCAAATCAAGGAAATGCTCAGAAAAACCATGCAAAACAAAACAAAAACAAAAACAAAAGATTAAGCAGTGAGAGCCTAAGTGGAAGCAGTCATCAACAAATCAGTTTTCAAGTTGTGTGCAAAACGGGATTTAGTTTAAAGAATACTGTAGTTTCATTTTGCAATGTAATTCAATAAGGCAAAATGAAAATTTTAAGGTTCAGCATGTACTATATAAAAGATCTAAATAAATTTTGCTGTTTTGACCTTTTGGATGTTCCTTTTACACAATTTCATTCCTCATGCTTTCCTCTGTTTCAGATTCAAGTCTATGTAACAGAAAGTAAGCCATCAAAATACAAAACATGCAAACATTTCAGAAGTACAGTTTCTGTGAAGCTTGATACAGCCATAATCTTTCTCAAATTAAATTCTAAAGGTTAAAAAGAACTCAGCACTAAGAGTTAGAAAGAAAGACGAAAGATATATCCTTAGGGAGCTTTGAGAATCTGCTTCTACTATGTTGTAATAATCTGATTTCCTTATGCATGTTACTATTCTTCATTTTCAGCCTTCGAGAGTACTGGCTTTTGGACAAAACAAGTTTATAATGACAAATAAAAACAAATGTGTTTACAGATGGATTTTTAAATTTTTTTTTTTCTTTTTCACAAAGTTTGCCATGAGGAAAGGCTAAAGGATTGTCATCAGGGAGTGAGTTTGGAATCTTTAAACTCACCTGTCTCACAAAAACAACAAAATACATCTCTATCGAAAGCCATTGCTGCCAAAATAAATTCACTTCAGGCAGTAGGTATTTCAATAGATAATAAACTGGATAAATTAGATGCCAGAGTTTCAACTTAGGAAGTCCAGATGGAAACACGTATCAAAACACTGCATGGCTAGAAGGCATGGTGAAAAATAGAGGCAGAAAAGGTCTCCGCCTGCTTTTCTTACAATACCATCAAAGACATAGGAGTTTTTGAACTTTGGAGGGAAAATGTGGACGAAAAAAAAAAAGGAAATTATTACAGTGGGTGCTATCTACCTTTTCCCCCTATCAATTGCACTGACATTTTCACAAAATCTAAAATCACTTAAGTGCAAATATTATACTTTAAATAAAACGATTAAAATAAAAATGAAAATCTATCTTCTAATTATAATCTTCAATCTGCACTTTAACCTAGTATTTAAATTTGTTTAGATGTTAAGTTTCTTTTTCTTTCTTTGCCTCCAATATTTTTGAAGATGTTACTAAATAGTTAAAATCTCTCACCATCATACAGCAGAAGAGAAGAATGCAGCAAATTACAGAATTCTAAAACTAAAATAAAAATACTACAGACTCAGAAGAATGCATCCACATAAATATCCACTAAACTGATAGCAATGGATTGCATTAACACGTTGCTTTTCTTCAGCATCATAAATAAACCATATTGCTCTTATGGATTGAAAACAAAAATGCAATTCCACTTATTGAATATTCCAATGGTCAGCTAATATTTGCACCATAATCCCCTTACTAGTTAAATGGAAGCCAAATAACATATTAATCTTACACAAAAACAATGGCTCTATTATCTTTGTTGTTTCTTGGATTGTGAAGCAGATACGAGCAGATGTTTCCATTTCTGTTGTTATGCATAGCACAGACTTCTGTATAAACCACAGCATCAAGCACTCTATATTTGCATTGATGTTTTTCTTTTGACTCTTTGATTGGAATGATATTATTATTATGCTCACTTAGTATGTATTGAGCACCCACATGAGTGCATTCACAGCTGCATAATACAAAAAGACAGCCGCAATGCTATACAGAGATTTGATTTTTTTTTTAAATAACAAAACTCCCTTTACTCGCATTAAATAGGTTATTACCTAAGAAATGTTTTATTTGTTTTAGTCTTGCATGGTTACCTATTTGACAAAATTAGATCAATTTTAATGACTCCATTAAATTGAAATGTCTCCATTCAGAAAATGGACCAAATAAAATCCATTCTTTAGGTAGTTAAAAGGCATGAAAATGAAACTTGGCAGAATGCTCAGTCCTTTCTGTGAATATGATTGCAGACAGAAATAAGAAAGGTATGCAGTTAAAGTCCAGATGTTAGGATTTTTAAGAAAATGTATTTTCTTCCCAGGGCAGCAAATTTTTAAGGTTAAAAAAAAAATCAGAGCAAAGGTAAATATTGCCTTGAATGTTTTCATAAAGCCATGTGTCATGTAAGCAACAAAGGCACATTGTATATCTGAATTGACACCAGGCCTTGGGAACACCATAGGAACTACAGATTCAAGGATTTCTCCTTATATGCAGAGACTGTAAATGAGACTATTTATCAGAAGCTGGAGTTATCAGATAATTTTCATCTCAGCCGCCACTAGTGAAATCAGCATAGTCACCAACAGTTGATTTTCAGATACATTTTCAGTTTTTGCAGAAGTAGCTTGTTCCTGTACATTTGCAAGTTTAAGATGGAGTGCTTTTTGTGTGCCTAGGCAGTGTGTAGAAGCTGACCTTAGACAATCTTGTACTACCAGTAGGATGGTATTTTTAGTATGGGATTTTAAAATATTTTAAATGCCTCAAAATATTCATATTATTTAACCCAGCAACTCAACATCACTTGTTTAGTGAAGAATTTATTCAATTATCTCAATATTTCTCAACACTGTGTTTGGCACTGAGATAATTGGTAGAGACTCAAGGTTAAAAATAAATATAATAACTTTAAAATATATTTTTTCCACATTCACAGAGCTTATAGTCTATTAAAAGAAAAGGCTTTTAATTTTATTTTAAATTAAAAATACACATATACACCGAATCAATACACAGTACCAATAAGAGCAATGGAGGAAAAGTATAAAACATTATGAGAGAATAACATTATGAGGGGTACCCAATTTAGATTAGGAAGTCAAGAGACCCATCCAAAACAGAGTTTTTCCAAACTCTGTCTACAATTTCTTCTTCCAGTTGATGTGTCCAACTCCTCTCACTATGACCCTTCTTGAACTTCTTTAGATCAAGTTGATTGTACCTTCTTCTTTCTTCCCTTTTTATTCACTTTCCTAATCATCCTACTTATGTTTCATGGTGTATTACCTCAATATGCCTTTGGCTAATACCCTAACTCTCTATCCCTTTGTCTTCTGGTTACTTCCCCTCTGGCAAACTCCACCCAGAATTCCCTTCCCCCAATCCCAACTGCTCCTGAGCTCTGAGTCCTGCTGGAGGAAGAGCCATGTAGATTGGTCTCCCTGGGCCTTTATGATCAAAACTCTAAGGGATCTTTAAAATCACTGTTTTCCTACTTCATCTTAAACCTTCTCACATCTCAAATTTTCCTCTGTGCTTTTACCACTTCATACTCAGTTGATTTACTACTTCAAAATCAAATAAAATAAATAATAAAATAAAATAATAAGATAAAATAAGTAAAATAAAATGAACCACGATATTCAACCTTTAACTTCCCAATACTAAAAATGCAAACCTGCACAATGGCACTCATCTTGTACTTCTTACTACTTGTAGCTATAAAAGAGAGTCTCTTCTTCCTCTTTAAGACTAATTTCCCTCTCACTTTCTCAGGTTTGAACCTAGGTATTGAACTTTCTTTCTCTTGATATTTCACTTCTTCCTCTGAAAGCGTTAACATATTTTATTATATTATGTCTAATATAAATTACTTTTCTATTATTTCTCTTTTATATAACAGAATTTTTTCAGTTATGTCTGAAGTAGATTACATCATTTATGAATTTAATTTCAGAATAGCTAAAGAAGCTTTACAAAATATTCATTACATAAAATAAACATTTTGACTGATGAGATCAAAAAGCCACAGAAGATGTGAGTGTGGAAAGAGGTGAGGAGAGAAAAAACAATAGTTGGGTCAAAATGGGGAAACCCCCCCTCCCAAAAAGCATAGCTATGCTGGGGATTGGAGAAGGAGAAGATTGATTACTAAGGCAAGTTTGGAGTTTTAGTTCTTATATTGGTGTGATGATCAGTTTTATGTCTCAATATGGCTAAACTATAGCCATATTGAGACATAAAATTGAATGCTAAACTGGGTGTATTGAATGCTAAACTGGGTGTATTATAAAATGATATTTTGTAGATGTAATTAACATGTACAATGTGTTGATTTTTAGTAAAAGAGATTGTACTGGATAATCTGGGTGGACCTGATCCAATTAGTTGAAAGTCCTTAAGAACAGAGCTGAGGTTTCCCTGAGGAAAAAGGAATTCTACCTATGGAGGTCAGCTTGTGTCTGAGAATTTCCTTCCTGAAGGTGTCCCTACAGAATTTAGACAATAAATTTCTTATTATCTATAACCTACTGATTCTGTTTCTCTGGTGGAACCCTGACTGATACACATGGGACAGGACATTCAAACTACTGAATAAACTTGCAAAGATGGAGAGAAAAAAATGAAAGTTGCATTCTGATTACAAGACTGGCAATCGGTTGTGTTCAACATGCAATTTACACTCCTCCTGTCTTTTGGTTTACTCTTGCTCATCTTTCACTCACTGGCTTGCAAAAAAAGAAAGCTGTGAACTTTTATCAATCAAAAAAAAAGACATTTTGTAGGCAGAAAGTAGTAAGTCAAAAGGAGAAGAGCACCAGGTGAATTTGGAGCCTGAGAGGACGATGGGAGGAGAGCCAGATTACACAGTACTCTGTTGGCAACAACAAGGATTTTACATTTTATCTAAGTGCTAATGGAAGCCATTGAAGCATTTTGAGAAAAGGAGTGATATAATCTAATTTAAGTTTAAAAATCACTCTGGCTGCTGTGTGGAGTGGAAAAGAGATTTGAACGGGCCAAGAAGGGAGCCAGGGAGACCTGACAGGAGGTTATTATAGCACTCTAGGTAAGATAGTCTTCTATGAATATATACCCCAAAAATAATCATGAACAGACCATTCTATTTACAAGAATGCTCTACTTAGGAGTATACATAAGTAGGGATTGTCA
This sequence comes from Pteropus vampyrus, assembly GCF_000151845.1. NCBI lineage: Eukaryota > Metazoa > Chordata > Mammalia > Chiroptera > Pteropodidae > Pteropus > Pteropus vampyrus. The sequence goes on from NW_011888914.1 coordinate 1,577,475, forward strand.
AGGCCTCCAAAGCTAAGGTTCATCTGTTAAAATTATTTCTTCCTTAGGTTATCAAACTGTCTCTTAAATTACCTACTACCTGAGCTGAAAATCATGAGTTGTTCCTATAGATTCAGCTTCCATCTTCCCTACCTATTGTGTAGAAGTGTGATCCATACGGACTGTATCACCTCAAAGGATACCTTTGCCCATCAGTGCATTATATATAATGTACTAACTAGTTGTTTGAATAGAGAAACCCAGTTTTAGGACACTTGGCTCTTTTTAGCTAAAGTTGCACTATTTAGCCCTATAACAGAAAAACGGTCTTGTTTTTCTCTCTAAGGCACACATCCAGTCCATACTCTTCTTGCTTTTTTACTTTTTGGAATCTGTTGTAGAAATTGCTGTTCCTCTACTGAAGGGATATGGCAGACAGAACTCTTTGGGAATCCCCCAGGCTACTAAAATAATGTCCACCTGCCTACTCTAAGCTCCCTACACACAATAGCCTACCTTTGGGGAGGATTCTGTACCCCTTGCTGACTGGGGAAAGAGAATCCACTTTTATTACCAACTAGGACTTGGGAGGTGAGGAGACAACACTAGGGCTTGTTTTTGCATTTGTTTTTGTTTTTATTAAAATGTATGTATATACACAGAGAAATAAATAAATCTGTCAGAATATGTAAGAAAAATGCATAAGAGTTGTCTTTGGGTAGCTCTAATATATATCACTCTTATTTTCTGTTGCATGGTTTTTGCATTTGCATTACCTAAAAGTTTTTATATTTATAATCCAATATTTTTTTTTTAGAGTCTCCAGTCAAGACGGCAAAGTAGGTAAGCACTGTTTGCCTCTTCTTACAGCCATATCAAAATTATAACTAAACTATGGAACAACCATCATTAAAAATCACCTAAATTCTAGCTAAATAGAAGTCCTACAATTAAGGACATAAAGAAGGGGCCACCTCAAGACTGATAAGAGGGGCAGAGACGTGGAGCAGAATGGTCCCACATTCTAGTGCAGCGATTGAAAATCAGGAGGGTATCTCAGCTGCGGAGGTTCCCAAAGAGGATTGAGGGATTCCAGCTCCACATTGGGCTCTCAAGTCCAGGGTTCTAGTGCTGAGAAAAAAAGTTCTCACAAAATCTGGATGTGAAAATCCATGGGGATAGTGCCTGAGTCGGGTGGAGGGCTGGGGTCTTGAGTACATACTTATTTACTGATGGACTTACACTGAACTTCAGTGCTGGGGCAGCAGTTTAGGAG
>NW_011888914.1:1578779-1594192 GCF_000151845.1 Pteropus vampyrus
CCTGAGAGGACGATGGGAGGAGAGCCAGATTACACAGTACTCTGTTGGCAACAACAAGGATTTTACATTTTATCTAAGTGCTAATGGAAGCCATTGAAGCATTTTGAGAAAAGGAGTGATATAATCTAATTTAAGTTTAAAAATCACTCTGGCTGCTGTGTGGAGTGGAAAAGAGATTTGAACGGGCCAAGAAGGGAGCCAGGGAGACCTGACAGGAGGTTATTATAGCACTCTAGGTAAGATAGTCTTCTATGAATATATACCCCAAAAATAATCATGAACAGACCATTCTATTTACAAGAATGCTCTACTTAGGAGTATACATAAGTAGGGATTGTCAAGGCCTCCAAAGCTAAGGTTCATCTGTTAAAATTATTTCTTCCTTAGGTTATCAAACTGTCTCTTAAATTACCTACTACCTGAGCTGAAAATCATGAGTTGTTCCTATAGATTCAGCTTCCATCTTCCCTACCTATTGTGTAGAAGTGTGATCCATACGGACTGTATCACCTCAAAGGATACCTTTGCCCATCAGTGCATTATATATAATGTACTAACTAGTTGTTTGAATAGAGAAACCCAGTTTTAGGACACTTGGCTCTTTTTAGCTAAAGTTGCACTATTTAGCCCTATAACAGAAAAACGGTCTTGTTTTTCTCTCTAAGGCACACATCCAGTCCATACTCTTCTTGCTTTTTTACTTTTTGGAATCTGTTGTAGAAATTGCTGTTCCTCTACTGAAGGGATATGGCAGACAGAACTCTTTGGGAATCCCCCAGGCTACTAAAATAATGTCCACCTGCCTACTCTAAGCTCCCTACACACAATAGCCTACCTTTGGGGAGGATTCTGTACCCCTTGCTGACTGGGGAAAGAGAATCCACTTTTATTACCAACTAGGACTTGGGAGGTGAGGAGACAACACTAGGGCTTGTTTTTGCATTTGTTTTTGTTTTTATTAAAATGTATGTATATACACAGAGAAATAAATAAATCTGTCAGAATATGTAAGAAAAATGCATAAGAGTTGTCTTTGGGTAGCTCTAATATATATCACTCTTATTTTCTGTTGCATGGTTTTTGCATTTGCATTACCTAAAAGTTTTTATATTTATAATCCAATATTTTTTTTTTAGAGTCTCCAGTCAAGACGGCAAAGTAGGTAAGCACTGTTTGCCTCTTCTTACAGCCATATCAAAATTATAACTAAACTATGGAACAACCATCATTAAAAATCACCTAAATTCTAGCTAAATAGAAGTCCTACAATTAAGGACATAAAGAAGGGGCCACCTCAAGACTGATAAGAGGGGCAGAGACGTGGAGCAGAATGGTCCCACATTCTAGTGCAGCGATTGAAAATCAGGAGGGTATCTCAGCTGCGGAGGTTCCCAAAGAGGATTGAGGGATTCCAGCTCCACATTGGGCTCTCAAGTCCAGGGTTCTAGTGCTGAGAAAAAAAGTTCTCACAAAATCTGGATGTGAAAATCCATGGGGATAGTGCCTGAGTCGGGTGGAGGGCTGGGGTCTTGAGTACATACTTATTTACTGATGGACTTACACTGAACTTCAGTGCTGGGGCAGCAGTTTAGGAGAGCTAGGGACATACAGGGAGAAACTGAATTATCTGGCTTCAGGGCATGGGTTGGAGGAGTAGCATTCTTCCAGACAAAAGTCCTGGCAGAATCCATTGTTTCTTTGTTGAGCTATCCTCCAACCTAGCATGCAGATGCAGGCAGCCACCATATCTGAGTCTTCATTAACCTGGCTAACACTGGTCACTCTGCCCTGGTGATTCCCTGAGATTCTTCCCCCAACTTGTGGGGCCACCCAGGCTGCTTCCAGTGGCTTTTCCATCTAAACAGCTTATCTTGGCTCATACTTTAGACTTCCCTAAAATCTCTCAAAGTTTTGCAAAACCCAAACAAGCAGCATCTGGCCTCAGCGTGCACCATACCTTTTGCTGAGTAGCCCCAATCACAGCATTAGTGCTACCTGATCTCAGTTCACAGCTTGTCATCTTAAGGCACATCCAAACCCAGCATGGGTGGTAGACATCTGTAGATTTCTTAGTGGCTCATGTTAGGTGGCCTAGGGCAGGACACAGACTGCATCTGAACTTGGTTTGTAGTGGGGCTCTTCCCAAGAGGCCCAGCAAACCTGGGGCCATATCTGAGGACAACTTACCCAAAAGACAAACTGGGATGGCACCAGAGCCCTGCTACAGTGAATCCTGCACTGTAGGGTCAGGTCTTACACAACACCTCCTCCATTTTAGTCATCGGTCAGTTCTCACAACCAGTCAGCACAAGGGCCAATCCTTCTCAATGATGTGGAAACAGTGGCCAAGGCTCAACAACAACAGGAAAGCACACATAACCCATATAGGAACACACCCAGAACACCCAGCTCAGGTGACCAGAGAGACTGTACCACTAAACCCCACAGGACACCTACTAGATAAAACCATTCTACTAAGACTGGGAGACCTAGCAGCCCTATCTAATACATAAAAACAAACACAAGGAGACAACCAAGATGGAGAGACAAAGAAACATGTCCCAAAACGAAAGAACAGAACAAAGCTCCAGAAAAAAAAATGAAGACCAGTGATCTACTAAATGCAGAGTTTAAGACACTGGTTATAAGGATGTTCAATGAACTTAAGGGAAAATTAGATGAACTCAGAAATAGAATACATAAAACACAACCAGTTAGAAATGAAAAATACAATAACTGAAATGAATAATAAATTAGAGGGAATCAACAGTAGATTAGAAAAAGCAGAAGATTGAATCAGTGATTTAGAAAATAAGGTAGCAGAAAACACCCAATCAAAACAGCAACAAGAAAAGAGAATGCAAAAAAATGAGAATAGATTAAAGGGCTTCTGGGACAACATCAAGTATACCACATTCACATCACAGGGGTACCAGAAGGAGAAAAGAGAGAGCAAGGAATTGAAAACCTATTTCAAGAAATAATGATAGAAAACTTCCCTAACATAGTGAAGGAAATAAACACATAAACCCAGGAAGCACAGAGCGTCCCAAACAAGATGAACTCAAAGAGGCTCACAGTAAGACACATCATAATTAAAATGCCAAAGATTAAAGACAAAGAGAGAGTCTTATAAGAAGCAAGAGACAAGCAATTAGTTACCCACAAGAGAGCTTCCATAAGACTGACAGCTGATTTCTCAAGGGAAACTTTTCAGGCCAGAAGGAATCGGCCAAAAGTATTCAAATGATGAAAAGCAAGGAGCTTCAACTAGGATTACTCTATCCAGAAAAGCTATCATTTAGAATTGAAGGACAGATGAAGAGCTTCCCAGCCAAGAAAAAGATAAAGGAGTTTATCACCACCAAATCAGTATTATAAGAAATATTAGAGGGGCTAAAAGAATGTGAGAAAGAAATGCTATCAGTTTTGTGGTCAGTAAAGTCCTCTTGTGGACGTGAAATATGACTGAGCCCTGATTGGCAAGAAGGATATTTCTACTAGAAGGAACCATAAATTCAAAGTTCCTAAAGGAAAGTGAATTTGTCTTTTCCTAGAGAACAAAAGGACCAAAAGAATGGGAAACTCAAATGAGATGGAGTCTTGGGCTATAACTCATACATAGGAATTTGGAGTCCTTAATATGGAGTTTAGAAACCTCAAGTCTGTAGCAATACATCAAAGATTTAACAAAGGATAATCGCAAAGGTAATACAAATTCAGGGGTACCACCAGGCACCTTTTACATACGATCCTCTTAAGCAGGAAGAGGACCAATGAATATGCTAGTGAGCTGCAGAGGTGCCAGCACAGGAAAAGAGGTTGCATTGTATATATTTATGTCTGCAGTATGAAAATAAGACAGAGTTTTAGTACTTCATCCAGGTTGCATAAGTTATTTTATGAGATGTAATTGTTATCTACCAGTGCGGTTAATGGTTTGGATAAAAATATGACAGATGACAGATTCTGTAAGGGCACCAAATGGGTTACATGCAATAAAGTGAGCCAGACTGACTGATGGCCGTTATTGCCCCAGGAGTGGATTTATTTCCAGTATTATGCTCAACTCTCACGCAAAAATGCATGAAATGGATCAATTAACTATTTCATAAAGATTTCCTTTTTTATTCAGGGATATGAATCTGATCACCATCCTTTACAGATTTTCCCCAGGAGCTACATTTGAATTCAAGAAGAGTTATTTTAAGAGATGTATAACTCTTTCACACTTACAGCCTCAGATGAAATGATGAAAGAGTGACACGGTTTATTATTTTCCCCCATTTTGCCTCAGTGCTCCTTTATTTTCACTTTGTAACTGTAGGCAAGACTTGATCGATGGGTATAATAAAGAGTACAAGTAGTTTAAGAAAATAAGGCAAACTAATAGGAATAAGACTGATCATTTTTCATTTTCATAAGTCTTGAAATATATTTAGGATGCTACTCCAGTGGTCCCATGGATGCTAACAGTTTCTTTGCAATTGGTTCTAGATTAATGGACTGTGTTGCTTGCTAAGAAAATATTTATAAAGATACAGAGATTTTCATGCATTGATACATCATTTTTTGATAGGCATATCTAACATGCGTAATTTTTTTATTTATAGGCAGAAAAATTTGAAAAGGACTAATTATATCCTACATTATCACTTGATGTCACAGTATCAACAGTCTATTTTAAATGACAAGCAATTTATTGAAGAAATACTGCCACTTGGAAGTGCCAGTTTAAAATTAAATCAAATCACTTCTAGGAGATTATTACTTTTTCAAGATTAAAAAGAAGTAGTACTAGGGTTTTTGTAAAAGCAATCACAAGTTATGTAAGAGTATGAAACAAACCACCTGAAAGAAATTTTTTTTAAAAACGTTACACGTGTATAGAACAATTAGTTGTTCTATGTGTCCCTAGAAAACCTATAACTAGGAATGACCATAAAAAAAACTGCAATAAGTGAGTAATTATAAAATGATTAGCCTCTCTTCTCTCATCATTGAACATGATGTGAAAGACTCAGAAGAACAATAAACAACTTGCTTTATTCTTGGCTGAATTTGAAGCAGGAAACATGTAGTCTAGTCTCAGGTCTGCCGCTAATTAATTGTCTGACCTTGGGTACATCATTTAATCTCTCTGAGCCATAGTTAACCCATATATAAAACAAGATTGTTGGAGTAGATGACATTCAAGATCCTTTTTATTTTGTACTCTAACATGATATTGTTGTCCTCTCTTTAAAAACTTATATGTAAACTGTAGAGAGTATAGCTGTTAGCTTAAAGGAAAATCTATAGTGCTTAGAAGTAATGATACCTGTATTAATTTGCTAGGATGGTTATAACAAAATATCATAGTGTATATGGCTTAAACCATAGACATTTATTTCTCACAGTTTTGGAGGCCAGAAGTCTAAGATCTAGTTGGCGACTGGGTTGGTTTCTCCTGCAGCCTCCCTCTCCCCCTGGCTTGCCGATGATCCCCTTCTCACTGTAGCCTTCACAGGGCCTCTCTGTGCATACGTTCCCTTTATCTTTCTTCTTATGAGAATATCAGTTATATTGAATTCAGGCTCTACCCTTATGATCTCATTTACCTTAATAACCCCTATAAAGACTCTATCTCCAAAGAGAGTTACATTTTGAGTTTGGGCTTCAACTTTCAACATAAAAATTTGGAGAGTACATAATTCAGTCTATAAAAATACCTTAATATGTAATATTATAAAAATATCTTAATTATAGTGAAAAATATAAGTACTAAGTGAATAAAAATTTTAAGGTTGCATGAAATGGATCTATGAAAACAAAGAGTTTTATAATTCTGTATTTATATGTATATATACACATATGAGTGTACACACTTTCATTTATTATTGGAATCAAATTAGAATTTACCTCATTGTTCATTCTAAGATTCTTGAGTATTATTTTTTTAAAGGACTCAGTATACGGTCTTTAATTATATAGGTTCAGATTTTAAAATATAAAAAACAAATAAAACCAAAAAATTTATAATAGATAACTAAATTCTAAAATCAGCTCTTTATTTGCATACCAAATTATAGTAATGGGGGAAGTTTTCTTGTGTAGTGTTTGCAGTGAAAACGTCCTCAGGGTAAGCCTTTCATTTCACTGTGTAGCAATGGTGTCTGGACGAAGCCCTTCTGGACTTGTATCTTCCCAGAGATTCTGGGCAGGGTATCTTTGTTCTGCTTTCAGCATAATCTCCGAGTTTTGAGTTTCCCTTGAGCTTGAATGCCCCTCCTTAGTCATACTGCTTTGTGAGAGGCAATAGCTGTTGACTATGCAAGGACCCACTAGAGCACTCTCCATTCTTCCACTGGGTCTGTGACTTCAGGTCATCAGTGGGCATGGGATATCCTTCTCCACTTCACAACAATGACTCACAAACAGTTTCAAACTCTCTTTTAGTTCAAAGGGGCTTAAAAGAGAAGGCTCACGATGTTCTCAAGCTGCTTGAGAAAAACCTCTAGTTTACACATACTTCTGAGAGACCTGCCTTGGGGATGTAAGGTTATTTTCTTGTCTGCTGGGCAGTGTTAGGTTTCTGGTTGGTTTACAGTGATATTTGTGTTAAAAGTCAAGTTGAATGCAGCACTTCTGCTTGCTTTTAAGAATAACACAAAATCATGGTTTCCAAATATATACATTGATGTTCAAAGGAACTCATCTTTTTAATCAATAGAGTGCCTAGTGAGCAAAGTATTATTGGTAATAAAAAGAGGGGAGAGAAAAGGTAGTTATTCCCAAATTCCAGACAAAAATCATAAGTCGCGTTTATATTAAGCTATCTCTCTGGGCATTATCTTAATTTTGGCAAGCAAGGTTGGCTAATGAGTAATTATATTTCCAATTTCATACCATCATTATAATTTACACATGACCTGCGTTGTATAAATTGCCCTTCAAACATGTCCAATGTAAAATTTTAAAAATTTATAACATTGCCCACAGCTGTGATTTAATGTCCTGATCCACAGATTTGCATCTGTGAGTTGTGCCTAGTCAGTCAGTCCTACACTAAAGCTCTGAGAGGCATAAGGCAGTGGCTAGGACCATGGAGTCTCAACTGAGATCGCTTGCATTCAATATAGGACAATCTGGCTTGATGACATGTGGCCATGTGAGTTTAATTAGATAAGTCAATCTTTTCGACTCTTATTTTCTCATCAGTAAAATGGAAATTGTAATACCTCCTACCACATAAGTTGTTGTCGTGAAGCTGTGATGAATGCAAAGCTCTAAGTAAAGTGAGTGCCTGGTGTACAATAGGAGGCAATAAACACTATCTATAACTATTTTATTATTTAAAGAGTTGTTGCTGTGTTCCACTTTAGAAAGCTAGATGTATATTCAAGAAATAACTAAAAAGGAAACAAAATGAAAGGTACAATATCACTTATAGGTATAATTTGTATTATAAAAACTATATATGAAAACATCGACAAATAAAAACAAATATTCTTAAAACAAAAAGAATTGCAGTTTTTGGATTATGTCTATCTAAATGCAAGATGTCAAATTGACATTCACTTTCATGTTTAAAAAAATCACTAGTTTATTAGAAAAATAGTGCACTTGATATCTTAATAAATTTAAATGGATTATCTTATGTTATGCTTTGTTTTTTGTTTAAAATCATGGAAACAAACTCTAATAGTAATTACAACCATATCTATGTTAAGAATTACCTTGAGTAGCTTAAATGAATTAAAGACAAACTCATGCTCTTGTAGATTATGTCAAGGAATTCAAAATCAAGATAAAAATGCCAATTAGTAAAATGGTATATAGTAAAGAGAAACGTGGCTGTATTGTGATTCTAACCACAAACACTTTATATTTATTAAATGCTTCACAGTTGTGACAGACACCCCTCACTCTTCCCCCTTCTCTCTTGCTGCCAAGTACCTTTTCCCAATGCAGACACGAAAATGCTAATCATTTACTTCAGCAGCCTCTTGCAGCTAGGGCACAGGAATCTGATCTTAGGAGAACTGTCTTTGGTTTATGAGAAAGGACTTCTTCCCTGCTAAAAAAGAGCAATGTTTAGAAGAAAACACAACTTCCATCTTGCCTTTAGATACTATTTCCTCAAGAAGTTTAAATCAAGGACAGCAGCTATCTTAGGATCATAGGATCAATCTGAGAGTCTTTTCAAAGAAGCCAGACCAGAAGCTTCTGAATTAATCCCGGAAATATTTTTATAATGTGAGATAATGAGTCCACATTGTTTAAGCCTCTTTTGACAGACATTCTAATAGTTACAATTAATGTAAGAGTTTTTAAGGAGTAGTTATGCTGATAACCACTTTCATAACCATATAAAATTGTTATAAAAGCATTAAGTTTGATTAAAATCAACATCATATTGGTTATTGAGAAATCATTCCCTAGTCTTAAATCAATTCTACAAACTAGTAGAAGGAAGAAATTGATTGAACAAAAAAGTTTAACATCCAGCAAATTTAATGTTTCCATTTAATTAAAATGAAGAGGGAGAGAGACAGGCAAGGAGGGAGGAAAGTGAAGGGAACCAAAATTTTACCACTCTGAAGCTGCTTTTTGGGATATTGCTTTTAAGCTATTTATTAAGAGACGAGCCACAGAAAATAACCTTGGCCCTCTCGCTTTTCCTGCCCAAAAGATTCACACAGAGAAACCTGCTTCAAGAATGAAATCTTAGAACGCTGCCTTAGCCTAATTTGAGTTAAGAATGGTAAATAAGAAGACATAAGGCATGCACCTGTTAGTTAAATGCTCCCTGTGTCTCATTGTTTCTGAGTGGCCCAGCAAGAATTCTCCTGCCTTGTATGTTCTGCTCTTCCCTAGGGACCTGTATATCACCCATCCATTCTCACTTCTGAAATCTAATACCCCATGTCACATTTACTCAATGTTGCCTCACTGTCTTTGGAATTTTTATGCTTATGTGAATTTCCCATGCACATGTATTAAAATTTTGATTTTCTCTTGTTAATCTGTCCTTATTAATTTGATTATTAGCCCAGCTAGAAAAAGTTAGAAGGTGGGAAGAAAAGGATTAATAATTTTTTTAGCCCCCACACAGAGGGAAGGACAGAGAAAGAGGGTAAGGTAGAAAGAGAGCGTGAGAAGGAGAGAGGGAAGGAGGGGGAGAGAGAGAATGTCTAGAAAGATGTTTACCAAAATTTTAACATTGTTTCTGCTGGATATCAATTAAAATAGATTTTATGCTTATTGAAAAATGACTGTGAACTCATCCCCGCTTTTTAATTTTTTATTAATATCTAAATAAAAATCATGGCCATTTTCAATTTGGAAAAAAATTACATAAAAGTGAGGACAATTTAAGTCTTATCAAACTGTGGTGAGGTTGGGAGAAAGCAAAGAAAGGAGTATTCAGTACACTTATTGTAAAACGATAATTTGTGCAATTTTTCCGGTGATTTAATAATGTGCATCAAAAACGGAAAAATATGCCTTTTTTTAAAGAGAAAAGCCACTTGATCCTTGGTGACTTTTCTGCATAGCTTGGAGTGGCAAAAATGTAGCAACCACCTGTTTATTATTAGGTCAACAGCAGTTCGACAACATCCATACAATAGAATACTCTCAGATTCATACAATATAGAGAGATGTTCAAGGCATGTTTAAACTTTCAAAATGTATGTATGTATGTATGTATATGTTGTTTTTACAACTTTCCCATAAATGTGTGAGTGCAGGTACATTGAAGCAAAGTAAAACGTTCTGAAAAAATAACCACCAAATTCATACCGATAGGTTTAGTTAGAACTGGATATTATGGAAAAGCAGAGAACTTTCACTTTTTACTTTTGCATGCTTTCATTATTTGATTTTTTAAAAACTTTAGCTTATATTAACTGTGTAATTTTAAAACGTTTGAATAAAAAAAGGAAAAAGTAAAGCAAGAACTTGTTTCTATTCTTTTAAAGTATGCTATTAAAACTCTCAAGAGGCTGGCTGGTAAGCCAGCACATCTGTGTCTAAATTGACATTGAATGTTATGTTAAAGGTTAGTTAGTGTGCTCTTCTTAGTAGTTGCAGAAGACACTCTATACAGGTGGCCCTTGAAAGAGACCAGAGTACACAAAACATTTGGTGTGTCATTTTCAAAAGCCTGGCATGCAGGATTGTTTGTTTTTGCCAGATATAATGACTTTATAGATATCTAGCTTCCAGACCAGATGAATTATTATCAAACAATTTTAGCTTGCAATTTTAATAACTCAAACATTTTCTAAATAGACAGAGAAATTAACTGTGTGCGTTCATTCTCCATTTCATTCTTTATGGACTTTTAACTCCATCCACTAGTTGAAGGATCCAAATACTTAACACCTCTATTTCTAAGCATGTAAATAAGTTCTTTATAGTAGCCATCTTTTCTCAGTCTTCTCATCTTTATTTTTGACTTTAAATTTTCCCCCAAGTGATATCGAATCGAGATAATTCCATGAAAAGGCAAAGAAAATATGTGTTTGAAAATATGTGTTTGACAGTGTTTCCACCTTCGAATGAGTTATAGTTGCCTGGATATTGACTCCGCATCTGTCAGGAGTAAAGTGAGCTCCCCTGGAGAGACAGCTCAGAGAGTGTTTCTTTACTTAAGAGAAAACAGTCTGGAAGTTCTTCAACAAATTAAAAATGGATCTTCTTTTTGATCCAGCAATTGCACTTCTGGATATTTACCCAAAGAAAACCAAACAATAATTCGTAAAGATCTGTGCACCCCTAAGTTCATGGCAGCACAATTTACAATAGACAAGATATGGCTGCAACCTAAGAAGTTACGGTTCATATATACAATGGAATATTACTCAGCCATTAAAAAAGTGAAATCCTATCAATTGCAATGACACAGATGGACCTAGAAGTGATTATGCTGAGCAAAATAAGTGAGACAGAGAAAGATAAATACCATATGATTTCACTCAAATACAGAATCTATGGAACAAAAATAACAAACGAATCACAAAGACCCACAAATATAGAGGACAACTGGGTGATGGCCATAGGGGAGGGAGGTTGAGAGGCTGGGAGGTGAAGGTTTAAGGAAGTACAAATTAGTAGTTGATAGAGGGTCATGGGGATGGGGAGCACGGCATGGAGTATACAGACAGTAGTAAGTAATGGCTATGTGTAGAGCCAATGAGAAGATACAGCAATCGGGGGAATCATTTCATAAACCATATAAATGTCTAACCAAAGTACTGTATACTTGAAACTAATTTTAAAAATTACTAAAAGAGTAAACTCTCTAAAAGAAGTTTCTATTCTGTATTTTCTCCATCAGATCCTTAGTGTAGATCAAAAGATCAGTAAAGTGAACAAATAAATAGATAAACATGTAAAAATCTAACATAACCAAAATTAGGCATCCAAAATACTTAGTTTTACTGTTTAGAGGTCAGAATATATGGACACATATTTCTTCTGTTTCCATTCTTGATTCACTGCTTCAAAATTTGTTTTCATTTTTTGCAAGAAAGGCTATTTGCCAGACAAGGAGTCCATTTTGAAGCGCAGATGTAAGTTTCATAATCTCTGTTTCCTAAAAGAACTCAGTGCCTCCCCCAGGCCTCACAATCTCCTTCTAGTCAGTGTCTTCTAATGCATGAAGTTTAAAATCAGGTCATATTGTTGAGAGAATATATTGACTATTTCTGTGTTCATTGCCAATATTGACTGCATAGACAATAAAATTGCAGTCCTCTCTCACTCATTTGGAATGTAACCATTTTATTTAATTAAACATTTTGATTTTACCAAAATGTTATAAAGGGGTATTTTTCCAGTTTCCACTAAACTCATTTCTAATTTATATTATGTGACATGGGAGAAAAAAAAACATTATAATAATACTCTTATATACAAAATAAGTAACTAGACAACATTTTTTTTAGGTAAATCCATAAAATTAAGAGACTATGAAGCACCCACACAAATGATTTCCTTTTCTGCCAAAATTATGAAAAAATCCATATTAACTAACTTGCCCTGCTTCACTGTGTTCAACAGCCTTGAAATGTCTCATTTTCTTTACCAATTGCAGAGTCTAATGGAAGCATATGCAATTTTAGTAACACTGTGAAAAGACACTGGTAGGAGATTTATTTTAAATCTTGTGCGAAAGCTTGGTGCTCATTAAAAAGAGGATTAATAACACTCTCCACTAGAGCCAGGTATAATGCAGGCAGGCGTGCAGTTGTCTGAGTGCAGCTCTGCAAATCCTCCTTCATCTTGACCTGCTTCCTCCCTGTTATTCCAGCCTCATCCTGTTTGAGGAAAGACTCCAAACCATCCCAGATTACTCAGCGGACTTTGCAACCTGGTTATGGATCTAAGGAAGCAAAAGAGTAGCATGAAATTCCAATTTCTCATCTGACATTAAAAAGAATGCAAGAGGTAATAGTATTGTGATCTCTAAGACGATAGAGGGAAAGACCTTCTCTCTTTTAATTGAGCTGATAAGAAATATTGGCCTCAGCCTATGTCTGCACTAGAAACTATTAGACCCACTTTTATCTTAATAATTAGATGTAAAAATTTCATGAGGTAAATATTATTAGCTCACAAAAGAGACAATCTTAATTATAGGAGAGAGTCAAAGAGAACATTTAGATGTGACTGGAAGCAAGAGAGTTAGGCGTATCTATTTAAAAAAAATACCTTTTTTCTGCATTTTTATTTCAAGGTCTTACCAACAAAACGTTGTTTGTTTTCAGTAATAATGTATGTAATGTACTGATGCTTTTCTATCTCCTTATTTATTCTTTTTCTTGTTAAAAAGCCTGCATTATCCTCCTCTCCAATTCATAAAGACTGAAGACTGAGATCTGCATTTTAGAAATCTAGATCTACCTTTATAACAAACACTGATGATATCAAGCAGGCTGCTGGTATGTTTTACCAGTTTTTAATTCCAAATTCTGCACTATAAAATTTGAATTTATTATTTGAGACATTCAAAATCCTCTCTCTCTCTCTCTATATATATATATATTTTTTTTTTTTTTTTTTTTTTTTGCTTCCGAGAGCAAAACTAAAAGTGAGTGGTACTGTAGAGGATTAAACTTAACTGGATCAATATAGGCAAGTTATGGTAGTGGTGACCCTGAATGACAGCTGAAGCCATTTTCTATAGCAGTTTACCCCTCCCCTCCAGATGCAAAATTTTTTTCTCTCTGCCCCACTTTCTTTCGCCCTCTCACTCTATTATATTGCACTGCTCTGTGTTTCTTTTTATGCCATTCTCTCTTTCTCTTAACTTTGCCTTTATCTTTGGTCCGATGGGAGCCCCATAAAATATTGCTCAGCCCTTTCTCTGGCTCTAAAGTGTAAAAATATCGTTGACTATTTTTTCCGCTTCATTAATTTCTTTCTATTTTTGTCATACCTGAAATCCCTAGAATTGTTTTTAAAATAATCCCACAGAAGTTTCATATGCAAAACCAACATATTGTGACCAATACTATTTTCTGTCTTAATTTGAATCCTGGAATAACAAAATAGAAGATATAATTTTTTAAACAAAATGTTGTTTTACTCTTTAGAAAGTTTGTTCTCATTAGTTTTTCTCTGATATTGAATTTGTTAATGCGTTCTAATGGTAAAGTAATAGAAAATATTTCTACTTTCTAGGTTTCAGGAAAGAGCTAATTTGTTTAGAAAAGAAACATTTATTTACATTTTATGAGAAAAAAAAGTGTATGGTAATCTAGACATGAGCATAAAACAATAAGGCTTTACCAAAACAACTAATGGAAATTCTGCCCTTACAGCACCTTCAGGGTAACATCTGGGTCTTTAAGTTGTAAGACAAAACACTGGCCTGGACGTAAGATCTGCCACCAGCCAACCGTACGAGTTTGGTCAAGTTACATTCCCTCTAAGGGCCTCAGTTTCCTCATCTCTTAAATAAGGCACGTAGATTAAATGATTTTCCCAGTCCCGGACATGAGACCATGAATACTGAAACAACATTTCCCATTTTGAGTGGCCAAAGGGGTTAATCAGCTGCACAGACTGATATCATACTGTTTCACTTCCATTGCATTCTTGAATTTTAATGGAAAGATAGAGAAAAAACAGTACCAGGGTTCAGTTCCATTCTGATGGGAAAGGACAGAGCTGTGTTGTCATTGTTTGACTGTTTTTTACACTGTGCCCTATTAAAATTTCTACCTGCCTTAACAGAAATCAGTCAAGAAATCCTCTAATTGCACCACTCTATTCATGTTGCCAGCCCAAATCACTTTTTTATTTGAATAAAATCTCTGATGTTATTAGTATCATCTATGTCTCCCAGTAGAGGGTAATATAACTCAAGTCAACAATTAATTGGGTAATCAAAATATGCTGTAAATGCAATGTTTATGTGGAAGTGGCAAGCATTTCCTTACTAAGATTCAGGCATAGTGTTAATTGATTTATCAATAGCTCATATTTCTTTTACAAAACTCTGCAAGGTAGACATAATCATTATCCCCATTTTAATGAATAAGAAGTTCAGATGTATAGACAGAGTTAAGTCACAGGGCTCTTTGATTCCTAATTCTTCAGTAATTTCTCTACTTCAAAATTCTTGGTAATATAAATTACAAGTATTAATTTGATGTTCATATTTCTATTGTTAATAATTTGACTTGTGAGGAAATTATTTTTGCTGAGCCCAGAGTTGATACCTTATAAGTTTCTTTCTTCGTAATAAATTTTGACTTATGAGCAGAACTAGAATTCCCCTTTTCAATCTGACAGCCTTTTAAATAACTAAAGATATAAATATACATTTACCAAAGTAAATTTTTAGTGAACTCACATTCAGTTTAGACCCAAGGCTAGTCACATAGCCTGTCCATGCGTACATCCAAAAGATAACTGATTTGACAATACTTTTCATTTCAGACCTCTCATTCACTAATTTACTTAGTTCTCTTAACTTATAGAAAATATCAGCCCTGTAAAAATAGCAGTAACTACATTATTTCTGTATGTTTATAGAATATAGAGGGTGCCTGTTTTCCCAACTGAAATTATAGGACCCATTTAGTCTGGGATGCTGAACAGTAATAATTATTTATAAATAATTTAGAAATAATTTTATTTCAATTTTATGATTACGTCTGTAATCACCTTGTCTCTCTACTAGAAACTGTTGTATTTATGATAGGAAATATTTGAGGAAAGGTATTTTGGGACCTACACTTCTGAATATTATGTGGAAGGCACCAAATGGCTTTCCCCCAGTGGGTTGTCTTGTATTACAGAACAGTTTGATTCTAACAGACAGAGACTAAAAATGCACATGAACTTCTAATTTTAGTTGCATCATGAGAACTCATTGTGATATTTTCAATGAGATTAAAGGCAAAAAAAAAAAA
>NW_011888914.1:1595622-1668755 GCF_000151845.1 Pteropus vampyrus
CAATATAGCAAGTAGAAAACAATATCAAAACATTGAATTTTCCTGAAATTGACAATACATATTTAATGTCATAAATTGATCATGAGCATTAAATATTTTAATCGATTTGTGTAGATTTAGGTGTTATTTAAAGTGATATAATTTAGACCAGGACTGTCAGAAGGGTAAAACCTGCTGATTTGGGCAGCCCAGAATGGCACTTCAGATTTAGAAAGGGCCTCTGTTACCAGTGATGGGGCTGAGATTAAAAAAAAAAAAAAAAAAAAAGCAGATATGGTACAATGGACAGTAATCTTGAAATAAGGCAATTTACCAGGAAAAAGAGAAAATCATTGAAGATCATGCACAAAGTCATAGCTCTTGATATGTTTCTATGTATGTCTTCTAAACACAACGTGAAGGTGGTAGGGAGAGACAGAGTTGAGAAGAAGGCTAAGATTTGTTGTGAGGAACAAGGTGTGAATTTTAGCCTTTAATTTATGCCTTCTTGTGCTTTGGGATACCTGCCAGTGCAATGCTAATCACTCAAGGAGTTTCACTAACTAACTCATTCGCAGGAAAATGAGATTGCCACTCTAGTAGTGAGAACGGGCAGTGAACACCTTTCTCTCCATTTGAAACCGCTGTCTAACCATCGAATACATCTTGAATAATATTTTCATTTGAAATAACATATCGAATGTCTATTTCCTATATCAAGACATTGCCTGATCTCATAATATATAACATTTCATTACTTGATATCACAACACACACAAACAAAAAATTGGATGATTCCATTGAATTTGAGCATAAAACGTCATTTTCCCCTTTGATTTTGTCTGTGACGTTATTCACTCAAAGAAACATTTGATGGAAATATCTGCTAAATAGTTTAATCCATGGGATTGGAGTGGGATAAAAATATGATGGCTATAAATAGTATTTTCTTTAGTATTTCTTTCACTTGTTTTTCATAGATAATGTCCCTTGCCATAGTGAGTAGAATCTGACAAGTTAACAGGTGATTAATCAAATTTTAATCAGTGAAATAGCCTGGCAGGTCTGATTCCTGGTGAGAAGTCAATAATACAATCTCAGTATCTCAGTCCATGGAGCTGCTATATTAACCACTGTGGTCAAATTCCTATTTATTGTGGTGTTTGAGACAGGAAAATATTCCACTGTCAGATGGTTATTTTTTAAGAGAGAAAATAGTAATGCAGCACAACTTTGGAACACTTATCTTTACTTTGTGTCAAAAAGCCATACTATTAAACTCTGTAATGGAAATACCACTTCTTTCAGCTTTCATCAGCAGTCCAAAATGTCATGCAATGAGAATTTAATTGGACAAAGTGACTATTTGACATGCAGAACTGAGCTGTGTCATCAAGACTCCACAGGTAGTGAACACTTGGTGACTGGTGGGTGGAAGAAAATGTACATTCTAATAAGGGGTCAAGGGACTTCAGGAGTTCTACTATGTAATTACCTAGCAGTAGGTGAGATGGTGCATGTCAAATAAGAAAATTACAATTCTATCACTGAAGAACAGGGGCATCATATACAAAAAAATAAATATAAAACAAAGAGCTGAAGCCAAAGTTATCTAAAACTGTGTTATTTTGCGATCGGCTTTTAAAATATTATCTTTAAGTGGAAAACACAGTGGAAACTTTTTGTAATACTAATGGTGTATGACAGGATGAATAACCACCTCATTGGCCAATGTATTCATAGCAGGTTTTGTTGAAATAGTTGTTGGTAGGGGGTAAGCATTTACTTTAATAAAATTGATGGCATATAATAATAGGCAATATGTTTCATGAGAGTGCAGATATAAACTTTAAAATGTTTTTGTATATTCTGTAATAATAAATGCAGTTAGAGTTTATTTATTTTTTCTGATTATGTGACTAAGGGATGAAAACTTAAGATTAATTTGAATTTTCCAACAAACTGAGCACTAGCCCATGGGTAATGGCCGAATGTTAGTGCATGTCTGCTGGAGCTGCGTAGCTCAGGGGCCTTGACGTTTCCTTTCTGGAATGGATGATTGTGTTTGCTCATCTCTGACTTGCATGGTATCATTTTGAGAAAAGCTGTCCTTTATGAACTTGACCACCTCAATTTAATAACCAAATAATTAACCACACTAGTAATTGTATTGTCTAAAACTTACAAAATTAGGCTCTAATAGTTCTTTTAAATTCAGTTTTTCAAAAGTCAGGCTATTTTTAATATAATTAACATCAATAGTCATTAAAGTTGGAAGTTAGCTACATAAGTGTAATAAAAAAAGAAAACAAAAACATGTTCTAGACATATGAAGATTAGTAGGTACCATAACCTGTATATTTAGCTGTGCTTCTAATACACAGCCCATTTAGGGATTTGAGTTGGAATACTGAGACATTGCTTCTGTGGCGTTCTGTAGTGGGAGCAAGTGCATACAGAATCCAGAATCAAGAAAGCTTAAATTCTTCAAAATGAAAAAGTTCCAGTTTTCTTCTAGTGGCATGGATGAAGAATATGAGGTGGGAAAAGTAAAGGAGAAGATTTGGGGTGCAGGGATGATCAAGAGAAAGCTGGTTAAAGTGGGAGGCAGGAGGTATGAGGAGTGAACAATTTCAAATTGGAACTTGTCCAGTTGTGTTGTTGGCAAAGGGCAGATGTGAAAAGTCGTTGATCTAGAGGAAAGAGAAGGAATGTTTGAGGGGCTAGCAGGTGGAGCTGGCTCTGTGTTTGATGAAACTCCAAATGCAATAGCTGAGAAAGGAAACAATAAGGTATATTTATGCAGATACAGTTCAAGATTTTTTCTTGAACTGAGATCATAAAGAGAGGAAGAAGATTAGAAAGTCATAAAGGTGTAGCCTCACATAATTACACACAACATTTTGAAGAGTCTATTGAAGGAGAGTATAGATTTCTGCAGTAATGACACACTGAAGTCTCACTGAAGTATTTGAAAACTCTTTGCTAAGCACATGCATGAACAAAAACTAAGCCCCAGTAACAAGGGAGAGTCAGAGTGAGGGGAGGCCCAAGGTGAAGTTAAACAATACACTGGCACCTTCCTGGGTACCAACAACCAGGAGTATCAAACTACATTTTCTAAAACTGTGCTGTATTTTTAGAATGGATTTATAAACATTTGCCCCTGTTTTGCTGACTATATAAATCTATAATAATCTAGCAAGCAAAAATAAAATAAAAGTACATGAGACACAGAAAAACTAATACTTATTATTTTTAATGCTTAAGTATATTCGTATAGGCCTCATACTTAGAACAAAGACCCTGATTTTATATATATATATACACACACACACACACACACATATATATAATGCGTGTGTGTGTATATATATATATATACACACACACACATAAATGCAAGTATATATATACACACGTGTGTGTGTCTCTGCGTATATATTCACTCTAAAAGGTACTGAGACTTCAGGATCCAAGAAAGGACATCGAAGCCACCAACACAGAAAATTATGACATTGTTTGATGTGGTTCTCAATGTATTTAGAACTAATATTTAAGGCAATTATATTATAAACGGGGAAGAGTAAGGGGACTAAAGGAAGGTAAGTTTTCTATATTTCACTTGAACTGGTAAAATGATGATACTACTAAACTATAATAAGTTATATATATGTAATGTACTGTCTAGAACCATCACTAGAAACTTATATTAAAAGATACACTAAAATCACTATAGATAACTCGACTCGTTGCACAGGGAAATGTAATGAGATGCTCTGCTATTGTGTCTTTACCATAACTACTACTCTCCCCATTCCAGGAGAGGAATCCTGCACAGGGAAATGTAATGAGATGCTCTGCTATTGTGTCTTTATTATAACTGCTACTCTCCCCATTCCAGGAGAGGAATCCTGCGTTACATCACCTTCTTTCACCTAATGCTTCTCCTGTGAATTTCCCATGAGTAGTTAAAATGCTGCTGAAATGTTACAATAAACAGGAGAGCTGGCTTGTAAGGGCATCATTGTAATTTTTACAAATAGTTACTATTATCATTATTTGACCTGTTTATGTATTATATTGATATAAACTGAATCCGTGTCAACATTGCTCTAAGAGGAGCTGGGACAAAGGGAATTTTATTTCCAGATGGTCGCTACTGCCTTAAAAGTGTGAAGCAAGGGTCTTCTGATTTGAATAAATAAGTGCTGCGATCATTCCCATTTTAACATCTTTATGAGGTATAATCGATATACAGTAAACTGCACATAATTAAAGTATAAAAATCTCACATATTGCATGATTTCATTTATATAACATTCTCAAAATTACAAAATGTACACATGGAACACACATCTATACTTATCTGCCACATGTGATAAAATGAATTACACACTTATATTGAGTCAATGTAAATTTCTGATTTTGACATTGTACTATAGTTACATGAGATGTCACCACTGGAGAAGACAGGGTGAAGGGACTTCTCTGTAGTATTTTTGAAACTTCCTTTGAATCTAAAGTTATTTCCAAACAAAAAGACAAAACTACATTGACAGACACAAATGATCATATATTGCATGATGCCAACCATATAAAGTTCTACAAAAGGCAGATCAATAAAGGCAGAATTTGGATCAATGACTGTCCAGAGCTAGGAGTGGTAGAACAATAGAAGGGATTGATTGCAAATGAGCATGAGGAAACTTTGGGATGATGAAAATGTTCTGCAACTGAATTGTGGTGATGGCTACACAACTCTATAAATTTAACTGAAACTGAATAGTACATTTTCAGTGAGTATATTTTATGGTATGCAAATTATACTCCAATAAAACTGTTAAAAATACATTGTCTTAGCGATCATAGGAAAATAAGGTCACGTTGACCTTTTCTTAACTCTTCTGTTAGAATTTGGTATCGTTTATAGTTTGAATTGCATAGTGTCTATACAGGAATAGTGGGAGGTCAGTAACAGGTTACCTATGTCTAAGGCCTCCAGAGATCTTCTGCAAGCACCAGTGTACACATGTCAAGGCAGATGGCATGATGGGGAGGGGGGAATCCTTGTGGGACACACCAAAGGGAATCTTTTATCCTGGTAGCTGCATCGGACGAGTTATTATCTGTTCCTATTGAAAGAGGAGAAGACACTGATATCAGAATCCATTATATATCCTTTACAGCTTGCTGTCTATGGAAAAACATTTTATACATATAAGAGGCTATAAAATAGTTGCCATTTCAGAGTATGTGCTCATTCATTGTAAGCAAATCATGCCATCATCTTTACAAAGCCCTAGGGAAAAAGACAAATGTTCACACACATAAACAAAGCCCCTCTAACCTCTATAATCATGATTGAATCTCTCAGAATATTTAGTATCAAGATTCCAGTGCCCAGCATGAGAAAATACGGCCAGTGTCACAGACTCTGCCCGAAGAGATAGATTTCTGCCCAGATATGTTTTGCTTAAAACAGCAATATTTTTATAGTTCTTTATTACCCTGACTGTAATAGTCTGTTTGTTTATATGCTCCACAAGACTGTTCATGTTTGAGTGGGAGGTCGGCGAGGGGGAGGTTTTCTTTGTGTTCCTAATACCTGTGAGAAGACTTAGCACATAAAAATTACTTAATACATGTTTGTATACTTGACTAGTAGTAGAGAGGCTGCTGTAAGTGAAAATAGATATTGGGATTAAATTTGGAAGTCGGGAACTCTGTAAATTTCAAATCTACAACATATTATTTATAAAATACAAAGTGAAAGTAATTTCTTGTAGTTTTAACATCTTATATTAAACAAAACCATGTCTCATCACAGCAGTAGGAATCTGAACTATTCAAGAATATGTGACCTGGGATAAATATTCGAAACATAAAGTTAGGTTTAAAATGTAATTAAACTGAAGATGGTTCTAAAAAACAAGCAAACAGAAAAACAAGTGACAAATACAAAAAACAAAAAACAATGCAGCAAGTGAAACGTCTACTACTATTAGGTAAAAAGTAGCAGTGATGATAACCCAATCTTGAAGTAGCCTATACATGGGGAAAAAAAACAACCTTAAATTATTAAACCATAAATTATTTTCTCCACTTAGGTCAAAACTACCTGCTATAGTCTGAATGTTTGGGCTCCCTTCAAATTCTTCTGTTGAAATCTTAACACCTGAAGGCGATTGTATATGAGGTAGCGCCTTTGGGAGGTATTATGTCATGAGGGTGGAGTCATCGTGAATGGGACCCTTATAAAAGAATCTCCAGGGAGATCTCTAGTCCCTCCTACCACGTGAGGATACAGCAACAAGGTGCCAGCTGTGAACCAGGAAGAGAGCACTCACTATAATACGGCCCATACCTTGATCCTGGACTTCCAGCCTCCAGAACTGTGAGAAACACATTTTTGCTGTTTATAAGGTACCTGTTACTTTGTAGCAGCAGCCTGAACTAAGACATTGCAATATTCTATATACCATGTGTATAGATTTAAAGGGAGGTGTCTTTGCCTGCTTAAACTTCCATAACAAAAATACCACAGACTGGGTGGCTTAAACAACAGAAATTTATTTTCTCACAGGAGGTCAGAAGTTCCAGATGAAGTTTCTGGCCAATTTGGTTCCTGGTTAGGAATCTTTTCCTGGTTTGCAAATAGTCCCCTTATTGCTTTGTTCTCATATGGCAGAGAGAAGGAGAGAGAGCTCTTCTGTTTCTTTCTCTTCTAAGGGCAATAGCTCTATCGGGTTAGGGCACCACCCTTATGACCTCATTTAACTTTTATCACCTCCTCACAGGCCCTTTCTCCAAATACAGTCACATAAGCTCCAATATGTGAACTTAAAGAGATGCAATTCAGTTCATAGCAGCCATGAAATATAGAGATAGCCTATGTTAAATCCCTACCGTGGACCAACACCTGAGTGAGGAACATTCTTTTAATACCCTTGACAAAGCTGCAGAGTAGTGTTATATTGTCCTACTTTATTAAGAAACAACGATGGTCATATCAAATACTTTTTTCAGGGTTGCACAGCTACTGTTAGAGGATTTTTACCCAGAAGTTTCAGGCTTAAAAGATTTCTTACTTTATTGCTTTTTGGGAAATGATAGGTAAATGACTTAAATATTCTAGTACATAATTATTTTATTTCACATACTTTTCCCTGTTTAAATACCTGGGATATTAAAACTTTCCTGTTAATATGCTCCATACCCCCTTAGCTAACCTTCAAGTTTGGCTATAGCCAAAGCGAACAGCTCACATACATACTGATAGCCTCCCACCATTAGTTCCTGCAACTATCTCTCCTTTTCTTCCTGGGGCTATATCTAGCACCATGGAAAGTCGCCCCACCCAAGGGCAGGGCAGCCTTTATATATCAGGGATTTAACACAATCAGGTGCCACCCCCCCCAAAAAAGACTCATAAGAATCTTGGAAAACATTGTCAATGAGGGGCAATTCTGAGGAAGGTTCTCCAAGGTTCTCCAAAGGGTCCCCAGACAGATTGAGCCCAAGTTACCCACAGGAGTTACATACCTATTATCTCTCTGCCCCACCTGCAGTTTGTGCTTCTTGGGATTACTTCCCAAACACGCTCCCTGCACTCAAGTCTTTATCTCAGGATCTGCTTTCGGGAGTTCTGACATACTCCCTAGAATAGTGATCTCTTCATCGCCTACCCCCAATCTAGAATAACTTCTGTATTAATTCTCCAAACCTAACTACTCTTAGAAATACACATCAATTGGTTTTCAGCAATTAGTTTAAAAGTGGCATTGCATTGCAGTGTGAATTTGAAAAAAAAATTAAAATAAAAGATGTATTATTTTAATCAGTGATACTGTCTAAAGATAAAACAATTTCTTCGTCATCATCCTCATTAAAAACATTGATGCATAATGATTATGCAACCTTTGTTTTTCACCCCATGAATGTCATTTCCAACTTTATCTATGGCAAATGAATTTGTTGTAATCTGAATGATTATCATCCTATTTACATACGTAAAGAGTATTATTAGAGTTTCCCATTGTTGTCATATTCGTTCTCTCATTTGCACCTCATAGCTATGAGTTAACTAGGACAGATATTATCACAATTTTACACTTGAGGAGATAAAAACTTTGAAAGAGCCAAGTCAAACTCAGTTACTCTACTACATTTTTTTTCATATAAACAAAAAGATAATGATTTATAGTCCATAATTCTAACATTGCACAGGGCTGTGTTGTCTTATTTATAATTATCATATCTTTAAAAAATTGTATGGACTTTTGGACCAATTGCTTACTTTCTAGTTACTATAACTTTGATTCATATTGCAGCCCCTAATGACCCAGAATACCAAAACAAACTGAATTTCATCAACACGGATCTTCTGTTTTCTTTAATATTAAAGTCAACATTGTTTTTTAAGAGCAAGTAATTTTTTCTTAGATATCTAATGTCATATCTACTCAATTTACTTTGATATCCAATAGGAAATATATCAATATATAGTGACTTAGTATTTGTATGTATTGACTCCTGTCGCTCATCTACTTTGCTCTTCTCTAAGCCTCATCTAGCTTCTGACCAAGGATCTTGCCCTACTCCTTTGCTTCAGATCTCTAGCTGTTTCCGTATATGGCAGCTTCCATGTTAGATAGCTGCTACTTTCATCAGGCAACCTCTGCTTCCCAGCACCACACACCTCAATCACTCCTTACAAAGCACCAACTTCTCCACATCCCAACTGCTCCTCAACAACAGTACTAGGAGTACCCGCTAGCTGTGCCAGTGTTTGGTCCTCTTCTAGTGAGGATGATTATAAACCTCAAGCTTTTTGAAAACAGATTAGTGCAGTCCCAGACTGTTTGGGGAAAACTCAGTTTTCCACTTTTCTTTCCATCTGTGTTTCTTTCCTTTATTCTCACACTACTACCACACTCACAACACTTCTGATAACAGATGTGTGGTTTTTATTATTTTTTCCCATACCAAGCTATTATATGCCACTAGCTGGGTGTTCTGTAATTTATTTTCAATTCAACGATATCTACCCAGAGATTCCGTAGGTTAAGGGCTCATGAGACCAACCCCCCTCACTTCACATACTAATAGTAAATAGTAGGTCCCCAGGACATCCATAATTTATTTCCCAATATTATAAAATATTATGCTGAACAAGACGCAGCATGGTACATGCAGTACATGGGGTTACATATGGCTACAAAATTGAATGTTCCCATGACCCCTTCTTGAGTTTGATTAATTTGCTAGAGCAGCTCATAGAACTCATAATAACACTTATTTACATTTACCAGTTTATTAAAAGATATGATCAAGAATACAGATGAATAGCCATATGAAGAGATACAGAAGGCAGGTCTGGTGGGGGGTCCCAAGTGCAAGAGCTTCTGTCCCTGCGGAGTTGTGTTGCATCTCCCTCCTAGCATGTGGATGTTGTGTTCACCAACTTGGAAGCTCTTTGAACTCCTTATTTTGGGGATATTTTATGAAAGCTATATCACATAGACATGATTAATCATTAACTCTACTTCCAGCCCATCTTCCATCTCAAGAGACTGGGAGATGTGGGGGCTGAAAATTCTACTCATAGCTTGAGCTATCAGGTAACCAGCCTTCATCCAAGAGCCATCCAGGACCCCACCCAGAGTCGCTTCGTTAGAACAAAAGACACTCCTATCACCCACGAAATTACAAGGATTTCAGGAGCTTTGTGCCAGGAACCAGGGACAGAGACCAATATATATTTTCTACTATCTCACATAGATGTAACTGCCTTCTTAATAAATGGTGTTTGTGTTTACGTTAATGCTATAAACAGGCAAATATTTTCAAAGAGTGGGTTTATGGACCCTCTAAGACCTGTGTGCCATTCCATCTTACAACAAACTTCTTTTCCTAATTCTGTAGTCATATTCTGATAAATGGAAGGTGAAAATCTATTTTATAGAATTGATATTTTCATTAATTATACTGAATAGTGTGAACAAGATATTAAAAATGAAAATCATTAGCAGACTTCTGATTCCTTACAAGTTAGAAAATATCCCTAGGTCTGATCTACTTCAACTAATAAAAATCTTTTAATGTCATTTAACATGCTTGCTTTGTTTTCATTAAATTTGATTGATTTAGATAATAGATTGCTACAGTTATAAAATTTAGAAAAAAATTGCTTCAGAGTATAACAAAAAATACTTTATCAGAAAATAAACTTTATATTAGGTAAATCATCCTGGTGTCAGTCTGCTTGATGACATCAATGACAGTGAAACTGTTAACTAGTAAATCAGAGTAACCTCGAAATTACTGTGAAACATTATAATTTTAAGTAAGACTTTAGTTTAATAGTGTCAGGTCCTCCACTGGAAAAAATTACATCTGGCAAAACTTTCAAATGCAGAATAACTTCTTTATTTTACTTTTTAAAACTTTTCAGACTAATATTTTCCCTTGCTAATTTGATTACTAAGCTTTAGTATCAAATGTATCTAACAAGAAAGAAGTGAATTCCTTATATATTTCATAAGGAACAAAGGCCTAAAATTTATCCAGCATCAAAGTTTTATTCCTTCCTAATGTTACTTAGGCTTTGGGTTTCACTGAGGAATTCACTGAAGTGGAAATATGATAAAGCAATAATGAGGTTAAAACCAGACACTTGGACACAATGAAACCTTAGTCAAGAGTTAAATGATAACAATGAAGTACTTTCATACTCTATACCAAAAGACTGAAATAAAATGATTGCCTGACTTGTTTAATAAAGAAACATATAATGTCGATAAATATTACACAGAGTAAAATTCTTGTTGAGGCAGATGTGACTAGAATGTTTGTCATTCAAATGTCTTCAGTTTACTAGATGCCTTATAAACTGGAAACTTTCATATAAGTTGACATCATGCTTTCCCTTGTTATCATATTCATGGGGAATAATAATTTCTTCTATTTGGTTTTTATTGATTTAGACAATGTGGTATGTATATTTTCTTTTTTGTAACTCTGGTGCAAGTGCCATTCAAATTCAGAAGATGCTGAGCTAGCAGGTTGATTAAACTAGTAGGAGTATTACATTATTCTTATGAGAACTTCAAAAGAGAAATATTTACTCATCAGAGAAGGTATTTTTTTTGCCTTGTTAGAATATCACCATAAGACTTGTTCTTAAGCAAGTAAATCTCAGGGGATCTTTCTAGGTACATCTACCTATCAATGAGATTGAAAATTCTCTAGTAACTCTATTAATGGTACAGAATTAAGAATTGAAATATTTTCTTTTTTTCTTGAGTGAAAAAAGTCTTCATGCATTATTTTTTAAATATTATATATTTTTTAATTACATTTATGTATCATTGTAGAAACTGGCAAAATATCAACAAAAAAATAAAAAGTACCTATAATCTCATCAAAGATATATTGTTGACTTTTTAATTTTTGCTTATATACACATATATACACACATAAACACATAGTTGAAATTACATATACTATTTCATTTATCAATATTTTGAAAACACTATGTAAGTGGCTTATAATATTTATTGCAATAAAATTCATCATATTAATATGCCATAATTTATTTCAATATCCTGTAATTAAAATTATTTTTTACTTTACTTTTTGTATACAATACTGTGATGATCATCTTTGTACTTAAAACTTGGCCACATTTCTAATTTTTACCAGGGTGAAAAATAATAGAATTCTCAGGACACATGATATAAAATTCCAACATTACAATCTATATTGCCAAATTATTTTTATAATATTTCTTTACCAGGGCTCTGAAATCATGTATATACTGAATTCTGCCAAATGTTTTATTATAGCATGTTAAACCCAAACTGTTTTTGGCTTTGATTTTTTTCCATTATTTTTTTGTGTTACAATGGAACTATTCCAAGTATGAGGAGGATAATTTACTACCATCAAAAACTGTGATAAAAGTATGTGCCACCGTTTATCTATAAATAAATAATGATATATTTGATAATGCTTTTATATTGGCCAGGAATGCAGTACCCTAGTATTAAAATACTGTTCAGTTTTACACATTCGATTCAAAAGATAACTAACCTTTATAACATTTTTAAATCAACTCTCAAAATATCACTCTTTGCTAACCACAACATGAGAGCACTCTGAAAATGCACACTATAAAAGAAAGCAATAGATCTCAAAACTTTAGAGAGTTGTCACATCCTTACTGTTTGTCAATCAGATTGAATAAGATTAGGGTCATATGTCAATTTGAATCAAAGAATTCTAGATAAAACCAAAACCGTTGCTGGAAACAATGAACCATAACATCTTCAGCTAAATTTTTCTGCCTCAGAAGTATCCTGTCAAATGATGCACAAATAGACAAGGGACCAGAAAGCATACTAAGATACCCTGACCATCTGTTGGTAGATTATCAAACAGAGGTTGGTGCCAATAAAGCAGTAATGTAACATCAAGGTCAGCATTTAAAGGTTATGGTACTATATTTTCAAGAACCATTATGTGGGTTCAGACCCAAACATCTTTTCTGTGCTAAAATTAGAAAATTTTACCTGCATTTTGTATATTATATTCAGTATCAAGTATGAAAAAGATAGCCTTCTCTACTAGGTAATATATCTCATTTTATTGCTTTTGCCTCCCATGGAGAAAGGTTGCATTTTCTTTCTGACCCCCTACTTCTTTCATTTTGTCCTGCCCTGGGGTTACAGTTACAGAGCAGGATATATCAAAATGTTGAGATCCTCTACCCTATACTATGACCTTAAGGTAATGCTTAAACTCAAATTCCAGATAGTTCTGCAGCAAACTCTATCCCCACTAAAGCAGGAAAGGCCTGATTTAGATGCACATTTATTCTTTTTATAAAATTGATGTACATTTATTCTTTTTATAAAATAGATGTATAATTGACATATAACGTTATACGAGTTTCAGGTATATAATGTTATGTTTTGATATTTATATATGTTGCAAAATGATCTTCACAATAAGCCTAGTTAAACTTAGTTATCATACACAGTTACAATTTTTTTCTTGTGATGAAAAATTTTAAGACCTACTTTCTTAGCAACTTTCAAATGTGTCATACAGTATTATTAACTATAGTCACCATGCAGTACATTGTCCTCATGACTTACTTATTTTATAACTGGAAGTTTGTACTTTTTTTATCCCTTTCACCCATTTCACCTATCCAATTCCTTTCCTCTGACAACCACACCAATCTTTTCTCTGTATCTATAATCTTGTTCTTTTTTTTTAGATTTCATATAAAAATGAAATCATATAATATTTGTCTTTGTCTGACTTAATTCACTTAGGATAATGTTCTTAATGTCTATCAATGTTGTCATGAATGGCAAGATTTCATTATATATATATAAAGATATATCAATATATCTATCACTTCTTCTATATCCATTCATCCACTGATGGAGGTTGTTTCAATGTCTTGGCTATTGTAAATAATACTGCAATGAATGGGGGGGGGCACATATCTTTTCAAATTAATGTTTTTGTTTTCTTTAGATAAATACCCGGAAATGAATTTGCTTGATCATATGATAGTTCTATGTTGCTATTTAAGGAACCTCCGTACTGTTTTCCATAGTGGCTGCCCCAATTTACATGTCCACCAATAGAACATGAGGGTTCACTTTTGTCTACATTCTCACCAACACTTCTTTCTTACTTTTTTGATAATAGCCATTCTAACAGATATGAAGTGATATCTCATTTTGATTTTGATTCGCTTTTCTCTGATGATTAGTTATGTTGAGCATCTTCTCTCTCATATACCTGTCTGCCTTCTGTATGTGTTCTTTGGAAAAATATCTATTCATATTTTTGGATTGTTTATTCTTTTGCTATTGAGTTATATGAGTTATTTATGGATTTTCAATGTTATCTTCTAATCAGATATATGATTTATAAATATTTTCTCCCATTCAGTACAATACCTTTTCATTTTGTTTTTCTTCGCTGGATGCACATTCATTCTTAAAGCTAGGTCATAACAAGTTTTGATGTAATGATTAATTTATGCTCAGACATTTGGTCAAACACTACTCTGGGTGTGTTTGTGAGGTTATTTCTAGATGAAATTAATGTTTGAATTGGTGGACTGAATAAAGCAGATTGCCCTCCCACATATGGGTGGGCATCATCCGAGAACTCAAAGACCTGAGTGAGAAGGTTGAGTGAGAAGGAACTCCTGCTCGACTGCATGACTTGAAACACTGGCTTTTCCTGGACTTTGGTACAGACTGAAATATCAGTGCTTCTTGAGTCTCGAGCCTGCCAATTTTTTAAACTGGAACCATTCATCAGATGTCCTGGGTCTTCATCTCATGAACTGCAGATCTTGGAATCTATAGCAGTTTTAAAACAGAGCATCACTGGTTTAAAATTTTTCATGACCCTTAGCATGAAAACTTGAATAGTATATCTGGAAAACCAACACAGTCTAACCTTCCACACTGCCATAATCTTGCTCCAAGTGTAGAGCTGCTCTCATTTCTTGCCTAGATAATTGCAAAACCTCCCAATTTTCTTTCTGCTTTGGCCCCTGCCCTCCCTTTCATAGCCTGTTTTCGACACAGCAGCCAGAATGAGCCTGTTAAAACATAAGTCTGACCATATCATTTCTCTGCTAAAAACCCTCCAATGGTTCTCACCTCACTCAGAATAAAAGCCAGTCTTTACCTGAGCATGCCTGGGCCCACCTGATATGGCTATTCATTCTCTCATCTCCTATCCAACTTTTCTTCCTCTCATCCTCTCTACCCACCCACCTTCTGCTCTTACTGTTTCTTAAAATCATTGGACATTCTCCCATCTCAAGGCCATTGCATGTGTTTCTCTCTACATGGAAGGTTCTTGTCCCAGGTATCTTTATTGCTGGTTCCTTGGCCTTTGAATCAGACTTTTTCAATGAGACCAGATATGACCACTCTATCTAAAATTGCAGCTATCTCTGACACTCCCTGTCCCCTTTCCTTGCGTCATGTTTTCATTCAGCATTTACCACAATCTTGTATATTTTATTTATTGTCTTTCCTTCCTCTGAAATGTAAGCTCTATGAAGCCCCATTAGTCCTGGGACACAAGGCTTTTCTCAATCCTCAGTTACTGAGCTTCTGACCTATGGTAAAAAAAAAAAATAAAGTCTGTAAATGAAGCTACCACACTGTGGGTAAATTAAAGAATAGGTAGTAGTGATGGCTAATGTATTCTAGGGAATTCTTGTGAGATTAGCCAGACCAAGATGCATCTTCTTAGAAAAAGAAGGAAGATGAAGATGACGTTTCAACACACTCTCATTCTCTTTCCTTTTAATTCAGAAGGAAGAAATAAAAAAAAAAAATCTGAGTTTACAGTCAGTGTATACTTCTAGTTGTAGAAGTATATATCCTAAAAATAATCCTGTTTCATTTATTGCTATCTCCTCAGTCCCTAGAACAGTGCACAGCACATTTTATGTGCTCAATAAACACTTGTTCTGTAAATGATTACATCTTAGAAATGTTATATTAACATTGCTATGTGATGAATGAGGTTCACAAGCTTAAACCAGATTGTCTTTAAATATTTAACCTCACAGCATACTTTCCCCCCTCACTTCCAGCTACTATCATATAAGACATAGTCCTTACCCTGAAAAATCTAGCTGAGAAGAAAAGATACTTAAAAATTGTATGTTATTTGCACAATGGCAAGGCCAGGATTATTTTTAGGATATATACTTCTACAACTAGAAGTATACACTGACTGTAGACTCAGATTTTTTTTTATTTATTTCTTCCTTCTGAATTAAAAGGAAAGAGAATGAGAGTGTGTTGAAACGTCATCTTCATCTTCCTTCTTTTTCTAAGAAAATGCATCTTGGTCTGGCTAATCTCACAAGAATTCCCTAGAATACATTAGCCATCACTACTACCTATTCTTTAATTTACCCACAGTGTGGTAGCTTTATTTACAGACTTTATTTTTTTTTTTTACCATAGGTCAGAAGCTCAGTAACTGAGGATTGAGAAAAGCCTTGTGTCCCAGGACTAATGGGGCTTCACACTACTACCCTTCCCAATCTGTTGCCTTTCTTCCCTCTCTCTCCCAACGTACTGGTAAGTCCCATTAATGTTGACTCTTAATCATGCTCAGCTGTGTCTCTTCTTGTTGACTCCCCAGCTTCTCTCTTCTGTCAGTTGTATCGTATCTCATCTGAATCATTATGATGGGTCTTCCAGGCCCTGGTCTGGTTTGGCTTCTGATCCTTTTTATATTCCACCTGTTGGAAGATAATTTAAAATCCAAACCTCTGAAAAACCTAAAAAGCTATTACTTCACTGCTAAAAACCCTTCACTGTTCACCTCAGAATAAAATTCAAACTCCAAAGCACAGCCAATTTTGCTCATGATCTGGCATCTGCCAAAGTCTGCATACTCAACGTTCCTGACTCATGAAATTTTACCATTCAGCTGTGCTTAACTATTTAAGGATCCTTGAAAGTGCCACACGTAACTTTTTGTGCAGAATATCTCCTCTTTCACCCAGCCTCTTAGCTGGCTAATTCCTTCTCACTATTTAAAACTTACATGAGATGTCACAGCCACCAAGAAGCTTCCCTGATCACGTTTTGCCTTCTTCCTCCTCAGCTCTCTTTTCTCCATTCTGGTTGGAATACTAGTTCCCTATCATCCTGTACTTATATATTTAACATAGAACTTTTCACACTATGTTGTGGTTATAGGGGCTCTTCATACTTCATTTCCTATTTAAGTTGCAAAACCTTCAGGACTTAATGAACTGTAACTTCTCACTGTCCATCGGAATCTAGGCTTCCGATATCAATCCTGGATGTGGCTGAGCCTCCCTCCCCACAATTACCCTCGTAATCTTAGAATGACCATTATCTTGGGTAAAGTAGCTTAGCGTGTTTCCAGAACTTTTTATAAGGGAGAAAGTTAACACTTTTCAGGTAAAAACACAAATTTTCCTCATTTATTTTGTTATTTGTAAAATGCATCTTGGTTTATTATAAAAGGAGAAAAAAATAGTTTCTGCTCTTAAGTGCCTGGGAATGTATCTAGAATTTTGTGTAACTTTTTGGAGAAGCAAATTGATTTTATACATTATTTCACTATATAATTTATGGTAACATAACTACGACATATAACTGGAATTCTCATATTGTTTCTCTGATTTCCCACTAGATTGGGAATCTCTTGCCTTTACAAGAACTGCAGTAGTTCAGGTATCACTTGCCCCTAGTCAACCACAGAGAAAGACAGATGTTATATGCCTGTTGGACAAGCAACCCAAACCCTCCCTTCCCCACCCCACATCAGATCCCTTAGTGATTTTTTTTTTTCTTTTTCTTCTTGCCACACAGTGTGAAAAGCTGGAATGGAACTGCTGTTGAATTGTTTGTTTCTCTCCCACTCATGCTAAGATTTACCCTCAGAAATCGCTGCCTTTATTTCTGTTTGGTGCTTATCACCAAAAATTCAATGGCTTTAAGTTACCTTTCAGGCAAGGCTTTGGACCAGGGCACTTTGATATGATCTACTTTGCAATCTCCTCTCTATTGGTAGGTTTGTTTTCTGAGAGGCAGGAGAAGAGGGACACTTAGGTTGTACTTAAAGTGCTGAATTATAATACTAGATGAGAAATGTTAAGTATTAAGTGCATAGACATTATATATGTTACAGGAGTTTAATGTCTTCATTTTAAAAATATAGTTTATGGAAAGTAACACAATTAATCTTACCAAAAATGATGTAAAGACATGGAGCTTAAATTAGATATAAATCTGTATGAAGAAGGTACAGTCATAATAGAAAAAATAAAATGTTCAACAAATAGCAATGAAAGGAGGTCAAGACATATACATCAATTTATATTTTTAGCCACACCTATTAGGCAATCTGGGCATAACACAAAAATAATTGAACCACGCGTAAGAGTTGAGAGCATTCTTTGAGGTCAGAGGGGCTGTGTGCAAATCCTCACTTTGCTTATTCCTGAACTTGGGAAGTTACTTATTCTCTCTGTGAAACAATTTGCTCATTTGTAAGATGAGAACAACAGTATGAATTAAAAGACATAGAAAATGGCAAGTGGCATTTTATAGGGTATGCAAGAGCTATTAGCTATTAGAAATTGTATTACTATTATTGTTATTACTACTAACCTTTCTTAGATATGCACCTAAAGTGTTTCGATACCCAGAAACTTATTGCTCTCTAATAATAAAGTATAGAATTTTGAAAACATTTCACAGATTACAGTGTTCTTTAAGAATCTGAAGAGCTGTGGTGGCTCAAGGGTCTGTTATTTATAGAACTCATTTGGAGCAATCCAAATCTGTCCTACTTTATAGTCTCATATACAGTATTCTCCTAATTACATATGTTGCTAAGGAAAAAAAACAACCCATGTTTCTTTAGTGTCATTTAATAAAATTAAACCAATCAATCAATAAATCTCATCTTTGGCTGTGTATTATTCTGCCAGCCAGCAGGCTGCCATCATGAAGAAAGTCTTGGGACTGGGATGAGTATATGGTCCCTTCAGGTTACATCGTCCCACATCTTAGCTTTTTAATTCATAAAGCCTGGAACATGGTGAAATACTTTTGTTAACCATACCTTTGGTCAGAGAAAGATAAAATAAAGGTTTTTTCCTTTGTGAGTATGACTTGAGCATTTTTGAATTGCTATATTATGAACACTGCTAATGCAGGGCTCATAAGCTCATGTTATTTGGTCCCTTGTTTAGGTTGTAACCCTGAGCTATTTAGTTGCTATGGTGACAATAACGATAAAGCCTGATTGAAAGAAGATAACATCTTATTTGGGATTTTGTTGTTGTTGTTGAAAGGGGAGAACACATTCTGTGTTGCCCTATTAGACAAGATATTGGGTTACATCCATTTTGATTAGCAAGTCTCTCTCTCTCTCTCTCTCTCTCTCTCTCTCTCTTTCTCTGTACAGATTGTTTCAGTGTGATACTTTATGACTAAACTCTCTAAGACTTGATTTAGGATTTAGCAAGCTTAAGAGAACCTAATCTCCATCTAATGGGATTTTTCTGAAAGTAGTTGCTCAGTATATGAATTATTATAAGAGAGGAAATACTAAATTTAATATCAAAGAGCCAACCTCAGAATTTCAAGCAACATAAATACACCTTTTCCATTGATAGAGTTATTTAATTAGAATCTATTCACAGAAAACTATAGGAACTCCAGCAATAAGTACATTATGAAGGGCTGATTTTTTTTTTTGATTCTCTGATCCCAGCTGGAACAAGGTGTGATTAGAGAATGGTTTAATTGTTCATGGACATCTGTCTTTGGAGTCAATTGAAAAATAATATCCTGGGCATAATATGACTTACAGAATTTTTGACATTTTTATATCTTTCACAATCAAGGCTTTGTCAAAAAGTCAGTAGTGTAACTCCTAAAAACTTATGGATACATTTAGAGTAGAAGGGAATAAAAACCTGGTAATATATCAATATGCACAGCTGGAAAGCAGATGTTCAATTGAATGATCTCAGTACTTAGAGAAAGCTATTAAACCTGTTACTTACTTAAATGAGAAACTCTCATGATTTATTGTTCTCATATTTGACTTACTTCTTTTTGTGTCTTTAAATTAACTCCAGAATTATTATTTCTATTATTATTGTTGTTGTTGAAGCCAATTACCATGGAAGTTTGACTCCAAGCAATACAGTACATGAGTGCTAAGAAATGCCCAAGGCTGCTGTCAATCAAAGTAACCGGTGAGTTACAAGTTATTTACTGTATTGGGAAATGAAGTGATAAATGAATGCCAACCAGTAAAACGTGACATTTAATATAAGATATACGAATTTAAATTGGTTTTTTAATTCATCTATCAGAGTGCTAAAACATAGTTTTAACGAAGACTTCATTATCAAAAGAGACATATAACATTCACCTCGTTAAAGTACCAGTGACTATATAGTATGCTGCACATGGGAGGGGAGAACGTATCTCCATGGAGGCTGGCTCATTTTCATCCTTTTAATGATTACTGGCCAATCACATAAGCTTCCACGAGTCCCTTTGATTCCACCAAAGTATTTAGATGAATCATTTGCCGGCTCATAATATTACTAATTTAGTGAACCTGAAAGAGAAGATACTTCACAGGTTTTTTTTTTTTTTTTTTACCATCCTTAAAAACAATTAAAGATCACACCTTGATAGCATTATTTGATGTTACATAGTTACTTTAGGTTCACGCTGCATGACTTCTTAGCCTGTGATTTACTAACGGAATTTCCTTAAGGGCCAAATCAGAGAGCAAAACTGTCCTGTAGTACCAAAAATACTTAATGAGATGCCCAGAGGGACTGGCAATGAAAATTCCAATTCTGAGAGTACCACTTAAACGTAAGTACTGTGTTCCCTTCCAGAGGGAGAAAAATCCCTTTTCTCATAGTCTCTTACTAAAAACAAAAATTAAATGCTTGTGAATTGGTGCTCTATGAGTCTCGCTATGCCATCTCTCAGAATACATAATTAGATAATTACATTTTAGATAAAAGGGTACTATACTAATTCACGGCACAAATCCTAGCTAGGGAATAGAAATTGATACATGAAATATGTATCGATACAAATATAAATATATGCATATGTGTTCTATGCAGGCTTGAGCCATTATGGGCCATTAAAAACACTGGAGCAAATAGCTTCTGGGAATTAAGCTCTAAGAACACTCTTTGTAATCAGAAGGCAGCTAATCCCTGCTCACCTATTTGAATGCTTAGCTTCCCCGATATAATATTAACCTATTACTTTTTATTTGTGATGCTGTATGAGCATGCAAATATTGGCAAAAATGCCATTCCCCAACCATCTTCGGATGCTTTCGGGCTGAATAAACCTAGAGGTAAAATATGCAGCTTGGATTTGAGAATTTTTAAAAAAATTAACTATAGGTTAAATTCACTAACTCATTTATACCAGCCACCCTGCCATTTCCTATGATCATCCCTCACTTAACTCCTTGCTCAAGCTTCTTTTCTCTCACGAAGTTGCCTTACTAGGTTCAGAGAAGTGCTCTCTAATTTTTCCTGCCATTTACATGTAAATCCTCCACCCAGAGACTTCAGCCTTTAGATTTCTTTCATGTTAAGACTTTTGTGCCTGATTTGTCTGCTAAAATATAATAGTCTAGCATAACTTCCACAAGATGCCACCTTATATCCGCTTTGACCAGAACCACTGATGATAATAAGTGACTATTGTGATTCTGCTGAGGAGAAAACTGAGACATTTTGAGTTTTTCTCTTCAAGTATTTCATATACAGATACAAATACTGTTGGTATAAAAGTAAAAGTGATAAATACTGTGAGCATTAAATACTGATATCTCTATTTTCCTATTAGATTTCAAAAAGAAATGCTTCTGAGCATCTTTCCTTTCTTTTCAATCATAGCTACTTCTTGTGTAACAATTGGTGAGTAAAATATACATATATATATATATATATACTATGTACATATGCACATACAAATCTGCTCAAGAAGACAAATGAGTATAAATGTAGTAGAATTGATTGTATTGCCCTTAAACATATGAGTAAAATGTGTTATTACCATATCTTTTATGCTAGTATTCAAATTCAGTGAGAAGTATTTTCTTTTCTTACTCTCATTTCCTTCCTTAATCTCACCCTTTGTTCCTAAGGAAGATGCTCAACAACACCTTCTGATTTCCCAGGTAGTGTTTTTCTTAATCCTAAAACAATATTTCTTTAAAGAGAAACACATTTTGATAATAAGTGTAAATAGATTTCAAATGTACAGTTACATATGTTCATGTACATACATGTGTATTCGTATATATCCATA
Source organism: Pteropus vampyrus (assembly GCF_000151845.1). Classification (NCBI taxonomy): domain Eukaryota; kingdom Metazoa; phylum Chordata; class Mammalia; order Chiroptera; family Pteropodidae; genus Pteropus; species Pteropus vampyrus. Next base: position 1,617,525 of record NW_011888914.1, read on the forward strand.
TTCATAACTATGATACTGCATTAGCCATAGAAGTCCATTTCAGTTGTCATGAAATTGTATATTTATTAAGTGTCACTAGAATCCCAGGCATCCTGAGCTTTAGGGGAATCATGTACCACAAACCCATAGAAAATAAATAGACTGAAGGCTCTAGATGCCCTTGTTACTCAAAATCAAGCAGTCAGCACCAGCACACAGCATGACCTGGGACCCCACACACCCTCTCAGGTGACTAACATCTTTCGAGCTCTAAGGATACAATTGCTCCACTTCTTTTGCCCTATTTCTTCCAAACAAAATGTTTGAATAGAGTGAAATGTTGTGGCTTATACCTACCCAATTTAGAGATGGACGATATTTCAGAGGGCAGAAAAATTGAGTTGTAGATGTGCTTAGTTACAAAAAATTCAAATAAATTAACCAGTCAATCCTTCTCTCAGATGGTAGAAATGCAACAGATTCTTGTATGACAAAGTATATTTGTCAGTAGTTCTGAGTATTCATTGTCTTGCTTCTGTTCACATTCCAATTTGTGCTTCCAGAACACTAAAACTTAGCACTTCATGCACATGGCAGATGAGAAAACTTTCACCGTGTTAAACAATTCTTATTATTCTTTAATTTGTACATATGTTGGTGTCGAATTTACATGCATGAAGTATGACACAAATTCCTGACAATGCCACCTAAAGAGACATGCTAGAACTGTAAACTGTTTTATTTGTATAAAAGGGTTTATTTGTATAAACATATAAAATTTAATTAATTTTATGAAAATTAATTAAAGCTTTACATTTATTTATGTAATTAGTTATTCAATAATCATATACTATAGTTTTCAAAGATGAGTTTTGAATACAGATATTCCTAAACTTACAATAAGATTATGTTCCAGTAAATCCTTCAAAATTGAAAATATTTTAAATCAAAAATGCATTTAATACACCTAACGTCATAGCCTAGCCTAGCCTACCTTAAACATGGTCAGAATACAATATTCAAAACCTACTGGCAACACAGTATACTGTAGAATATGTGTTATTTATTCTGATGACTGGGTGCCTGACTAGGAGCTACAGCTAGTAGCCACTGACCAACATCATGAGTGACTATGTACGGTATATTGCTAGCTCAGGGAAAGATTGAAATTCAAAATTCAAAGTACAGTTTCTTCTGAATGGAACTTTCACACCATCATAAAGTTGAAAAGTCCTAAGTCAGTCAAGGACCATCTGCGCTTAAGATTTACTTTTGAACACATGAAAAATAATTTTGATTTTTTATATTTACTTTAATTTACATTCTGCTGAAAGAATAAGAAGAAAATATTATATTAAAAATGCAGACATTACTATCAATAAAACAAAAATTTAGTAAATTATAACAGGATAAATTTTCTAAAATAAAGGTAAGAAATACACATTTATGGAGTAATATATAATAATTTATGAGATTACTTACATCTTTATTTTTATTCCTTCTCTAAATGCCACCAAACCATTAATGGTTCCTACTAATAAACAAAAATATCTAAGTTCAATTGAAATCTTTGTATTTGTCAACATACAGTTTTATAAATACCATAGCTGAACCAATTTTTGTGATATTATCACTATGAAGGTATATTTGTCAAGGTATAATTTTAAAATGTTTAGACATAAGGTACATATTCCTACACTTGTTTTCTTTCCAAACTAATATTCTATGTAGAGTCTGATATTTTAAAATGTTTTAGGGACATTTTGAAAACAAATACTTGACTTTATTTGAAAATTTTGACTTATCAGGGGCCATAAAGCTGCTCACCATACTTCTGGCAAGCTGCCACTGGAGAGGCATGAAATGTATGATATCTGCTGTGTTCCCAGCTAGTCCACCCTAAACTGTTAGGCCTTCAAGAACACAGAGTCAGAGAAAACGATAACTGATTTGAAGAAATCTTTAATTGCAGAAATCATTAAACCTTGATGAATCCCAGAGTCTCCAGAAACACTAGAAAGTGGAATATAATGGAGGGTAGAAGATTGGGTGAATAGGAAAATGTGGGCAGGAAAGAAAGAAAAGAGGCAATGACACCAGGTCTTCTATTCTAAGCTAGTAGGATAATTTTTACAATAGTTTGTTAAGATCAGCTTCATATTTCACAGATTTAATGTTTTAATTTGTCTAATTTTATGTGTTGGCTGCTTAATATTAGTCTGTCTCCTGTCATATCGTTGGCAGGATCCCACAGGTGTGAAAAGATTTGGGTTGATTGTTGGCTTGTTACTGCTGAGGAGAATAAAAACTCATGTAAACTTCTGTCTAAATGTTCTGAGACCTAGACACTAAAGATTATTATTTCATTCCCATTTTCTTAAATGCTAGAGACAATGCTGGGAATTTTAAGGAATAAATCTATTTCTGTTAAATTTTTGATTATTTTATATTGAAATAGTTATGTTGTTTTTGAGATATTTCACATATTCATTATACTAGAATATCAAATAATTTTAAGTTAAAACATCTAATAAAAGTCTATTAATGAGATAGTAAAATACATGATGATTCTTATTGATTTAATAGAATAAATAATCTGGAGTCCTACAATGTGTTCAAATTTAATTTTTTTTTCTTAAATGTGGACAGCCACATTTGAATAAGAGTATCTATGTGAGGAATCAACTGCACTTCTTCATTACCTGTAAGGTTTACTTTGCTTCGTTTTCTAAAAGGTTTTTTAATATTCAGATTTGGGCAGCATTCCATAAAATCTTCAATATTTTTAGTACATACATCAGAGTGAATAAACTTCTGTATCATTTTTTCTCACAGAAAAATCATTAAACTAATGACATTAAAACATGTGCTCTTTACCAGATTGTATATAATTAGAGACATTGACAAAAATTCAAGAGTTATCAATATTACTAATATTTTGACTTTTTTCCTACCACTTTTTCATTTCTTTCTCTAAATAGCCTTATTTTTTTGCAAAAGCAAAGATTATGATGTTGTGATGTTTTTCAAAATCATTCTCAGAAGTTCAGTTTTTATTTAATATGATATAAATTTATTCTCCAATTTATTTCTTGCAAAAATTTGGAATATAATTATGTTCAAGGTTACGGAACTTAATTAGCAAGATGGGTGTGTCACAGTAAACAGAAAGAAAAGAAAAGAGAAGTAATTTTTTTCTTCCTGTTAAGTACAATTATGAATTACATGATTTAAGGATACCTAGTCTATGTAACCTGAAATATGTACATAAAGTATAATTATTAATTTACCTATATAAAAATATTATTAGAGCCATATTAGATAAGATGTACAGAAATAGGTTTCTGACTTTTCTATTCCAAGATGAATCTCACCAATTTTCTCCAAACTGAGTATTCTTTTACCGTGAATAAAGCCTTTCCTTGTTATAGGCCTTCTTTAATATATACTCTCTTTCAGACTGACATACATAACTTTTCCCTTTAAACATTTAAATTCCTTTCTTTTTTATAAAGAGAAAAATGTATAAAAATAGGCTAAAATATCCACCCCAAGATATCAATGAGTCTTATGTAGATGATATTTAAATAATATTGGTATCGATTCTGTTAAATATATTTCACTAGGTTACATAATTTTTAAATGTAATATTACATATTTGGTCTTGCTGTGGTTAGTTGTGCATTATTATTTCCACGATAAATGTTTACTTTCTCTAGTTTTGCATTCTTCATAAAGTCATGAATTGAAAGAAAGAATAGAGGGAGAGAGTCATAATGAAGGGAAGAAGGAAGGAAGAGAGAGAAAGAGGGAAAGAAGGGAGGAAAGGAAAAAGAGAGGGAGGAAGGAAGGAAGGAAGGAAGGAAACCTGTATATATTGTTAAGTAAATGAATGTGAACCAGGAGAATGAAAGGTGGTATTTGCTGTCAAAATCCTGATACTCAGAGTAGCAAATCTAATGATTCACACAGAACGCTGCCTGAACCAAATCTATTTCTATTTCCACATTACATATCTATGCATCTGTTTGGCTCTTTGACATCCACATACCTAATCAGCAAAACCATGTTGGATGATATCTTGGTCAGCTTAAGATCATCTATAGTCCTAGTCTTAGAAGCCAGGATATTAGCTACTCTTCCGACAATCCTTGCTTAGAAAGGAAATCAAAATATCTGCTTAAAAACTTCTGTACATCTTGTTTTAATGTCTTTTATTATTATTGCCTTAAAGGATACTATATCTTTGTAATTGCATAGAACTTCGGTGCTTACAAAGTACTCTTTTTAACATTTGGAGCATCACTTACATTTTTTTAATAAATACATCGTATTTCTAAAATATATAGAAGATATTAAATTGGAATTCACATATCAGTTTTCCTAGTTATTATAGTTCTTTTCGACCAAGTATGTTAAAATGTTTTTGGTAATTTTTCATCAGTTCCAAGAATAATCGTCATACAAGATGGTATTATTGGAAATTCTATTACTAATGAAAATAATAAACAAAAGTGTCCTGCTCAAGGTGACACATTTAATCTGTCATTGTTGGTGTTAGGAATAGAGGGAAATCTGTTACCATAACTATATCAGTAGAAGAATTCACACAATTATTCTAATCATAAGTTTAGATCAAATATAACAATATAATTTCAGCCTCTGCCAATTTTTCAGATTGGTGTAGAGAGCTGGATAATATTGTAGTCATTGAAAAGTTAAGATCAAAAGAATGAGTTTGTTTCTAATAATACACATAAATGTAATTTATGTTTGTTAAACCACCATTCTGTTGAAATTGAAATCCATTTATGATAATATCATTTTCCACATATCTGAGAATAAAACTAACATCAGGAATTTTATAATAATGGGTACTAACATGTTTTTATTTACATATTTACACAATATTCTAAAATATTACTCCAACAGCAACTTCTGAACATGCAGGAGTAATAGTTTTTAGTTATTTCTTAGAAGCATATCTGTGTGCTTAGTGTAACATATATTAAAAAGATCTTTTAGAAGTGTTTCTCAAAACATGAACCACTTCTAGGGGAAGTTTCATTTCAGCAGATTTAACAATCACCTTAATTGTCATTTAAATCACAGCGGAAACATACTATAATGACATTCCTTAACATTTTATATGGATTATAAGCCAGTGATAAGAAATATCTTTATAAAATCTTTAATAAAGTAACTGAGGCTAGGCCTTTCAAAATTAAAAAACATATATTTCTATAAAGTAATGCAAAGTGAATTTGTATTTGATATTTGTCACCAACAGATTTTTGGAACATATTGAGTCCCCTAGTCTGATATCTAATGTATTTTATAACTCTAAAATTTTTATTCTATAATTCCAATTTTCATAAATGTGTTGAATGAAACTATGTTACCATCTATTATTAGAATATCAAGGTCCAAAAATGTGGGTGCCACTGTATTAAATTGTGGAAATTTTGAAACATTAATGAGAATTGAAGCCCTTAAAAGTACTGTGGTATGCAGCATATTCTAAGAATTTTGATATTGAAAACCTTTTTTCCATAAAAATCACTTGGAAACTCTTTTCCACAGAATGTTCTTTAAAAAATTATCTAGAAATCAACCTCACTAATTATTACTTGATTATTTATACTCTCCCGTGAGTCGTTGATAATGAGGATGATGATGTTTAAAGTCATAGATTTCCTATCTTGATTATAACATCATTCGGTAGCTTCAATTTTTTCAATTAAATATTAATAGTTTTGAATGATTTCAATTTCCAAAACAAAATTATTTTAATAAAATTTATTTTAAATAGTAAATACACTTACACAAGTCATAAAATAAAATAATGATTTAAATATTAGACTATACAACCTTACCCAAGTTAATCTGACTGATTTCCTGAGTTATTTAAAATTTACCAAATAAGTATGTGTTTTCCATGACAGATTGACCCATAAGAAATAAACCTGATATGTTCTTAAACATGAGAACATTTAACATAAAATAAATACTCTATACTCATATATCAATTTATGTAGTTTAATGTTAAAACAACTTCTACTTGTTTTTTCTTTGAAAAGCATTTATTAATTACCTATTATATGTCAGGCAATAGGTTAAGGATATTATAGTGAATTGGATAAACATGATATTTACTCTAACAGCTCTTTTTGTATTTAGTAGTAAAGACAACAATTAAGCAATTCTAATTTCTGAATTAGAATAATACAGAGTTAGAAGAATTGTACATAAGGGATAAACTTTTACATAAATTTGTCTCCTATCTTTGAAAAATATACCAAGCAAGCCAATTATAGCACAAAATAGTTCAATTTATTTTACACGTAAATATTAAAATTCAATTATCTAATGGTTTTGCTTAACTGTACTTTTCATGACCTTTTTTTCCTACTCTGTTAAAGATGATGGTTAAATCAAAGATAGGAGAAAATGCTTCAGAGTCATATGTAAGGAAAATTGTTAGGGGAATGTTTTTTTAAAGGACAGCTAAAATTTTGATGAGCATAGAAAAAAAAAGGCAGGTGGAATTATATTTAACTATTTCTTTAAACCATCTAGTATTTTTAACAATAATGGTCTCACTTATATCATAGGTTTTTAACAGAAATTTTAGTGCATAATAAGGTGAGATATTCTGCAAAGCAAAGATTACTATAAAAGTAGGTATTTTTATTTTTATAATTCTAACATATAAACATCTTGTTTGCAGAAATAAAAATAATGGCAAGAGCATGGGAACCCATATATATTAAGTATTTATAAAAAATTTCCTAGATAATTTTCGTTAACTTCTCCCACTTTCTTAGGTATGTGATAGATTGCAAAATGACACAATTCTTTGTAATTTGTCCCATCAAGAGATAGAGTCCATTTCTCCACTTCTTGAGCTTGAGTTGGATTTGTACATTGTTTTGTTGGGAATAATGTTCAAGTTCTAAACCTGGTCACCAAGAGGCTCTGCATTCCATTGCACCTTAACCATTCTGTGAGTGCAAACCTGAGCCAGCCTGCTGGATGAAAGGAGGCACTGTGAAGGAAGAACAAGGAATCCCAGCCAACTGTCAACCAGACCTCTGCTGACAGGGCAGCTCCCTCAAAGCACAAAGGTGTACACTAACAAACCACCCAGCTTAGTCCAGCTCAGAGTGCCAATCCATACAACCATGGGCTAAAAAAAAAAATTGTTTTTAAATCACTAAATACCGGTGTGATGTTACTTGGCGAGAGTCAACAGAGCACTGAAAAAAAAAAAAAAAGATTAATTAATTTTACAAAACCTAGATGTTTCTACCCATAGCTCATAGCTCACTAGGAGCAATCTCACTGAAAAAACAAGATCCATCTCTCTTCTCTACATGAAGATTTATGGAAGTGAATCATGCCCAACTGGAAAGATTTTAAGGGTATTTATAAATAACTTAGACATTATAAAACATGGAACTGTCTATACATTTTAAAGTTTTTGATCAGTTGGGAATATCATCATTAACATTTGGTTCCTGCTCTAAGACTTAATAACCTCAACATTCTCAATATAAAGGTGACATAGGTGGTGTGGAGTGTATCCACATGGGAGTGCAGAGAGAAAGCTTTAATCCATGAAAGTTTATGTTGAGCAAGCCATTCTAAAGAAAATGTAAATAATAAACTACTTTGATACTTTTTTCTATGAGCTAGTCATCTGTTTGCTAAATGAATTTACAAATTGCTTTAGGCACCATTTAAATACCATTGTAGACTTGATTATTTAGCTTTATTACCAAATTTTATTTTTTTCTTACAATTCTCAATGTTTATAAAAGGAAACAAAAAGACATGGATGGCAAATGTAATTGGCAAAGTTAATTAACCTACATTTTTTCCACTCCAGAGGTGAAGGTTCAGCCCCAATAAAGTCTGCTGATGTGGAGTAAATGTATTAGCATGTCTATGTTGAAGCCTCTGAAAATTGCATGGAAATAACTGGATCAAGCAATGAATATTTATGGTCACAAAGGTCATAACAGCTAAAATCACAAGGGATGTTTGGGAGCGTGGTTGTTATACCTAAAGATAAAGTACATCAAGCAAGTGCTCCTTACTACAAATGAAGAAATATATTCATGTCTTGCCAAGCCCTATACAAAGCAGCTTTAAAAAGCTATGTATAGACAAAGGCGTGAAGAGAAATGTCCCACCCATATTTTCTTACTTTATACTTCATACAATGTTCACCCTCAGAGAGGACAACCATTGCTGGTGAAAAATGCAAATGCTGAATGGTGATCAAGAAGTCAGAAGTAGAGGTGTCTCTGAATAGCATACTTTCATCCTAAAATCAAATCTCCTAATCACATCGAGCATATTCAACATCGGCATCAGAATTTTGCATTTTTAGGTCAACTGACTTTTTAACTATAATGCCCATCACACATTTTCCCAAAACAAAACCTGAGACCCTTTAAACGGTAAGATAATTTTTTTTTAAAAAAAAGTAAAATCTTAATATTCAAATTTAGTGTTGAAAAGCTATAGAAAAAAATATTTGAACATTTATTTATTTGTTTAGTAGTTTTCTTTAGAAGTGTACACATTGTTTATATTACAGAGAAATATCACAGGAGGGAATCCCATAGGTCTCTTGGTTTCAGCTTTCTTATACAGAAATTTAGACTTTTATTTTTCTCTTAGTTAAAACTAATTTCCCTTAGAATTTAAATCATATATATTTTCCCAACCAAAATACTGACTCATTTTTTAATTTTTTCCCTTTTAATTTATATTTCAGCAGTTTGAGCAATTGGTGTGGTAACTGTTGGATGCAGCCTCCTGCCGGAATGAGATTCACGCTGAGATGGCTGAGCAGCGCACCAACCACTTACTTTACCCAGGACACCTTGTTAGGAAAATTACAACCACAAATCAATGAAAAATTGTGAAAGCTACTAATGCTTTCTCCAAAACAAGAAAATTAATCTCAGGAATACAAGAGAGTTATTTTAAAAGATAAAATTACTACACTAATATGGTAGAAAATAAAAATATAAATAACATTTTAAACCCCTTTAAAAAATAGCATGTTCAGTCTATGGCCATGCTACCGTGAACAAGCCCGATCCCTTCTGATCTTGTGAAGCTAAGCAGGGTCTGGCCTGGTTAGTACTTTGATGGGAGGCCACTTAGAAAGACCAGGTGCTGTAGATGTAAAATAAAAAAATAAGGGATTGTAAGCTGACCAGGTCTTTGCAATCTGTGAGGTAAACCAAGGGTTGCCTTGCCTACATATATACATATACAACTTTGTTATGAGTGAAAGGGATTAATTTTTTTTCAAACAAGTGGAATAATAAAACGAAATAGGTACTCAAGATTTTCAATGAAAATTTTCTGTTGAATAATTTTTAAAACTAGATGTTTACAATATAAAAATTTGAAAAGCATACTTTAATCAAATGTTGAAGCTTAGCATAACTAATAGTAGGACAGATTGAAATTATGCAGCTCATAAAGTAAGGCAATATAATGTATACACAATGATGTTTAATCCGAATCTAATTAAGCCTTTAGATTTAACTTCTGGTTAACAAGATACATAGGAGATGAAGAAACAAAATACAATGAGGAAATAATCAGGCAAAGCTCAAACATGAGACATTCTATAAAACCACTGGCTTAGACTCTTCAAAAGACAATATTATGAAAAATAAATAAAAAGATAGTTAGGGAGGAGAAATTAAAGAGACTGAAGAGACATAGTAATCAAAGCAATATGTAACCTATACAAACTCAGGAAAAAAATGCTATAAAAATAGGCCAAAAAATAGGCCAAATGGAAGATTTGGATATGATTTGGATATTAGATGACATTAGAGAATCATTGTTAATTTTTCTAAATATGATAATGGCATTTTGGTTATATAGAAAAATGTCCTTATTCTTAGGAGATGCATACTGAAATATGCAGGGATATCATAGTTCTGTAGCATACATATATACAGCCTATGTATGTGTGTGTGATTATGCATATATATTTTCCAAAATGTTAATTTAACTATTGATTAACCTAAATGGATCATCTACAGGTATTTGTTGTGCCAGTTTTTCAATTTTCTGTATGTTTAAAGATTTTTATAAAACACATTTAGAAACAATATCTTACATTTACATATATGTACAAGTGACCCTTGAACAATGCAACAGTTAAGGGAGCCAACTCCCACCACAGTCGAAAATACATAAATAACTTTTGACTCCCCAAAACCTTAGCAGATGACTAGAAGTCCTGCCAATAACAAAGAGTCGATTAACACAGATTTTGTATTTTATATATATTACATGCTGTATTCTTACAATAAAGTAAGCTAAAGAAAAGAAAATGTTATTAAGGAAGAGAAAATATATCTACAGTATTTACTGGACAAAAAGCTGTGTATAAGGGAACCCATGTAGTTCAAACCCCCATTGTTCAAAGTTCAGCTGTATACATTAAAGGTAGTCAGTCCTTGCTTTAAAAATGTAAGTAAATTAAGCAAATAATACAGCATTCATTGTAAAAAAAACATGAAGAAATTGTGCAACAATATACGAAGCTTTGACTTTGAATAAACAGCCATGTTATAAAGTACCCCAATTCCGCTCTTTCTTTATTGCTTTCTTACTCCGAAGTTAGTGTTGCTCTCTGTGCTGAGATGTTCCTACTTACATTTGCCTATGACATGAAGATAAGATAGTTCTTACTTTCTATAGTGCCATGCAGCAAATTATGTGATTCCGTGCTTATCTCAAAATCTTCTGATTCCTGGGTTCCTCTCTAAAGGGAAGCCAATGGCTAGGGATTGAACACAGATGCCAAGTTGGTCAGAAGAAATATAATCCTATTTAAAATCAACAAACTCTATTTATAAGACTATTTGTGATTTTGAGTAACATTAGTTCTTAGAATTCAGTCAAATCTGGGTTTGTTAATTTAATTAACACTCTTGATTTGAAAAATGAGAGGGCCTGCTGTGAAATTCTGCTGAAATACCTTTCCTTTCCTCATTACTTTCTTTCTGCCACAAGCATTTGTTGAGCACTCACTAGGTCTCAAGCATGGTACTAGGAGGTGGAGATAAAACCAAAATATTGAATTATTTACTAATTATTTTCTCACATTTTTCCTCTTTCCCTGCTTCATTCACAAGAGTAATATGTAACATTTCTTTAGCCTCCTTTTAAACTTCCTTTTTCATTTATCACTGTATGGAAATGAAATACCTTAAGAAATGGAAAAATCCCTTTGCTATGTTTAATGATACAATTATTATAAGAAAGTAGACTTGCTTCTCCCATCAAGAATGACATGCTGTGCCTTATTCCACAGGTTCTGAGTTAAGACCCGTAGGGAAGGTTACTAGTGCAGTGTGGAGTGGTGTCAAATGACAGCCACATGAGCAAGCCCTTGGGTAGGTGGACTGTATCTGTGCAGTCAGACAGTGAGTGAGCAGAGCTTTCATTTCTATTCCACAGCATATGCGTGGGTGACAAATATGACTGACTTGGCTGCCTACCCAACAGGCATGATGCCCCTTCCTTCTTGATAACAGAAGTTTTGTTCTTTGTTGGGCCTCCATGTGCTTTTGGCAGGACTCGTTTCTTCCCTAGACATACTGACTGAATTATGACTGATCAAAGATAATCACTGTACCATTCCCTTTGCCAATAGCTGCTTTAGGCATGGGCATAGGAAGCAATTCTAACCAGTGAGTCAATAACAGATACCTTCTGAGGGACTGCTGGGGATAGTTTACCTCTTGTATGAAAATATATGCAGTGGAATTAACATTCTTATCTTTCTGCCTTTGATGTCACTGTGATACCTGAAATTGAAATGGCTAACTAGTAATCATAAAAAGAACCAACCATGAGGGCAAGCCCACACGCTATAGAGAGAAGAGAATAGAAAGATGGAAAGTATGTGGTTTCTTGATAACATCATCGAACTGCCAAATTAAACAAATCTGGAACTATCCTACCTCCAGACTCATATTCTGTGAAATGATAAATGGTCCTTATTTAAGCCAGCTGAGGCAAGGTTTATTGTTTGCTGATGAAAGCATCCTAACAGATCCAACTATAAGTGGAGAGGGTGATGAACATTTTGAAGATCAAAAGTTTCTGTCTTAGAATTTCACGTGATGTGATAATTGATTGTCAAGCAAGCAGAAAAAGGGAAGCGGTTGGACGAAGAATGAGACTCACATATTTGTTTTAAAAATGGCTTAGTGGACTGGTCAACCAGAAAGTCTGCATGTAGAGGTAGAGCTGAGAGTCAAATCATAGTGTCAAGAGAGAATATCCCTGAACTTGTTTGAAATCCAGAAAACTTCAGCCCATGAATAGCACCAGGGATGTCAAGGTGAGATGACGAAATACCAGGAGTTAGGAAGAACACACAGATATACTCCTATGCAGGTAATACTCAGTAGCATGGGAGAGCAGGCTGAATCTCATCATCTGAGACATCGGTTTACAAGAAGCAACGCCTCAGTGTGGTCCTGCAGTCCATCCTAGGGGACACTGCTATTAGATAGAGCCACAGGATGAAACTTCTGCATTGGAACTAAGGCCTATGTACTTGATCAACATGGAAATAAAAAGGGATATGAGTTATGATTTGGGGGAATAAACCAAGTTGTTAAGCATCTTAAACCAGGGCTATGAAAGCAGAAAATAATAAGTGTAATATGTAAAAGATAAGCTATGCCAGTATCACACACATAAAGAAAGAGAAATTAGGATCAATACACAGATGAGTGAGGAGATACCGTTTACCAGTGCTGTAATTGGGAGATAAACTTTGGGGCACCATGCTGTGCTGAAGATAAGAAATACAGTATCCAAAAAAATGAGGCCATAGGGTTATGGGGCTTAGTTTGGTTGTGTCCTAACATGTCGAAGGTGGTTGGCTCCGGGTGTATGAAGAGACTGAATAAAAGTACTCAGTCCTGGTCTTGTGAGTCCATCTTTTGGCAGCAGAGAAAACTGCCTCTGTTCTTACAATAGGGTAAAATCCTATTACTTTAAGGCTTGCAGTCCTATCTAAGTACTTCCTATGATGTCCAGAGGCTCAGGCTAATTACTGCTACAGGGGCCTCTGTGGTATTTATGTGCCCATATTCTTTACTGGCAGCAGTAAATATCATGTCTCGTTGGCAATAAAGGGGATACAGGAAACGATGATGCAGGAGCCCCACTAACATTAGTGAGCTACTGAGTAAGTGATTCAATATTTAGTCTCAGAGGCTGTGGAAAATATGGTGCTGATGATACATAGAGGTTGCATACTGTTCATATTTATGTAAATTCAGAGCTCAGTCAAGAAAATGAGGAATTATGGTGGGAAGATCCGTGAAGTGGGGAGGACAGTGTAGGTGATGGTGGAGAGCTAACACAGACAAAGGCTGGGGGCAAAACGAGCTGCAGCTATGCCCTGTGCACTTTTCATCCTGAATTCCTAGCAGATTGCCTGGCACACAGCAAGTGCTCAATAAATAATTGTTGGATGAATGATTTAATCAATCAAGGACATTTGGTAGCCCATTATGATCTAAGGGTAATACTTCACAGTGAGAAGTATATCTTTATTGTTGCAATCCACATGCTGACCTAAAGTTTTTTGGGCACTGTATCTTCAACATTTAAAGTGGACATATTTCTCAGTTTATAAAATGAAATAAATGCTAATGTACTAGCAAGGGAATGTAAACAAGTGTTGTTAAACAAATTTAATGTGACTAAAAAGAAACTGTAGCAGGTGGATGAAAGTGATCCCAATTAAGATATATTTGCTTTTGTGCACAGATTCTATGATTTTCCAAATGGGACTGTCAGATGATAAGGGAATGGGGATTATTTTTGACTCATAGTTTTTTAAAAATCTGTGAGAAATTTATTTTCTTATCAATATTTTATGCTGTTCTCTTTTCATACTTTGCTTTTGTGATGCTTCCTTTAAAGATGTTTTGTTCCTCTTTATTTTATGCCATTGTTTATGCTGAATTTGTTGTTATTTTTGCCTCTACAGTCCATAGAGAAATGATACTTAATAGTCTAAAACCCCAGAACCACATCAGGATAAAAGAGGTGATTTATAAACACATAATAGTCATTTTTGATACTTTTTATCATTAGTCAAGCTGAGAGAACAAATTGGAATTTGAGCTTCTGGTGGGCTTTCTGAAGGGATCCTCAGATAAATGTAGCCAAAGATAAAAAATAATTCCAATTAAAAGATAATGGATATTATACACAATTATGGCTGTGGCCAAGTCGAAGCACTTTGAAATTAAATGTCTTTGTGTAAGAAACCACAGTGTTAAATAAAATAATCAACAGGAATTTATTTCTACTTTCTTTGCTCAAATCTCACATGCTCATTCCCTATTTTGGTAGGAAGTTACAGTCTGTTTAAATAAAAGGAAAGAAAACTTTCCAACCTGTAGTAAAGCATAGTATTTAAACTAGTGTAGTATTAAGATTATTTAAACTCTTCAAAGGATAGCATCTGATTATATTTATACCAATTTAATTTTGCTTATTTAGAGCCCCAAACCAGAAAGCTTCTGCATGCTTCATAATATCTGACCTGATGCTGACTCCTTTGTGAAATTTCCATGTGTAATTTACCTTGGCTAAATATATCATCTATGATGAATTATGATAAAATATATAGTAGAAAAAATGATGAAATTATCATTTAAAATTATATGCTAGCACACACCAATTCATAAACCTAACTATACCTGAGACACAGAATTTTGGTAAAGAGGAGAGAACAAAATTAGAACAAGAAAACGAGTAATACAATTGTACCATTGACTCTGGCATAATCACTAGAATCTAATTAGTTGCCGATATGAACATGTAAGATGCAGATCTTAGGAAAATAATTTTAACACTGCATTTTATCCTTGCTAGCATGTTAACCATCTGATATTACAAATGATAAAGTGGAATTCCTCTAATTTTATTGGAAATTCGTTATTGTAGCATATAGTGTCAGCAAAGGGGGTGGGGGTAATGAAGGCAGATATATGTAGCTGAAATACAGTCGGGGATTATCATGAGTTATCCACTCAGGCTTGATTCAATTTAAAAATCCCACAGTCTTCTCAGTCTTCAAGGCAAATTAATCCTTTATCCCATAGATCTTCTCTATGCACTACATACAAATTTACCCATAAAGCCCTGTGGCTGCTAGCTGCAGTTTATCAAAAGTTGCTACCATAGCAAAACAAATCAGATCACGGGACTCATTTTGTTCTGTTAGGTCTCTGATGCATCAGGTAAATGATAGGAACTGCTGCATCTCTCCAGAAACTGGTAACGTGGAGATATGCCTATTAACTTAATTTTTTTGTTTGTTTGTCCAGTACCCAATTTCAAAACACATGGAATGGGAAGGAGGATTTGAAATTAGAACTGGCTATCAAGACACTCCCCAAATGAGGCTTGGGGGACATTTTGGGAATGGGTACAATAGGGCCCCTAATGTTTATTGCTCCCACTGCAAAGAATACAATTAAGGCCCCTTAATGTTTATTGCTTCAGCTCTGAAAGAATACCATTAAGTCAGAAACATCACCTGATGGCATCCTCATCAAGTCACACTCCGTGAGCACAGATGGGACATTATGTAACACAAAGAGAGCAGGGCTGCTCACCCGGCTGCATTTGAAGAACAGTGTCAGGAACCTTTCTTTAAACAAATCCAATAACATGATAATGTGGCAGCCCACCTCCCCCTCCACCACCATCCTGTAAACTCTGTGGCAACCCGAACAGAACTGTATTAATATTCATGATTCACGATTTTAAAAAAAAAGAAAGGAAGAAAAAAAAAATATCACCACTGTATGTTCTGCTGTATTAGTGTGTCTAATGAGAATAAATTAAAACCCAGCTGAGACATGACCCTGAACCTTTTGCTTCCTCTTAACTGTCAATTTGACTTTCCTTAGCACTGTGATCAACTGCATTCTAAGTGGAAGTTGACACTGGCTCAACTTTCTGCAAATGCAGGTAAAATGAAATGGGAACTGCCTGAAACTCACTGCTGATATAACCTGGTTCTGCACCATTACCCATAATCTGTGTCTTCAGCTTTGTGTAGCTCTAATTTCATTTCTTTAATAGCATGGCTTTTGATAAGAATCTCTCCCCCTCCCATTGCCAAGTCCCCTTTGGGGTGTCATTGCTAACTTCTTACACAATGCAACTTCATTTCTCTAAGAAATTCCCGTCAGTGGTCTTTAATAGCAGGTTAATGGGCTGTTAAATCTCAAATTTTCCAAAATGATTTTGTTACCAGAAGTAGTCTTCCTCTTATTTCCAGTGCGGTCAATAAGAGGCTTGTTTTAAAGGTACTTAATGCTTCATACACTAAGGAGATTGTGCCCCAAATCAGACCAAACAAGAACTACTTCTCATTCCCTTATGATAATCAACACCATTTTAGGAGAATGTCTGCCACGGATCCTATTTCTCATTGCTCTGTAAATCAATAAAGGCTCTGAAAAATAAAGGAAGCTTTGCCAACTATGTGCTTACAAATATTAGATGAGAGGATTCACAGACAACAGATCATCCATCCATAAGCTGGTTTTCAAACCTTTATTGTCATATTCTTGATGACTTGCTTCATCAGCTGCCACTGCTACTTTGTGTTGGCCATTCCTTTCTGAATCCCTCATAAACAAAATCCTAAATAACATATACCTCAAGTGAATTTATTTACCAAAAGAATAGAGTGCAAGATTCTACATAAACCAAAAACCCAGATGCCTTGCTACAAGATTTTTGTAAAGTAAAATACCCTGCTAGAGTCTTTCATAATTTCTAATTGAATCAGTGCTATAGATAGTTAGAAATCTAGCCAACACGAAGATTAAATTTTTCCTAATGATTTTTAAGAATAATAGGTAACTATTAAACCCATGATAATTAGAAGAGGTGACAAAGAGTAAATGACACAATAAAGAACTTTCCGGGTGTATAGTTCTTGGATCTGATACTTTACATGTATACTGCCTTAGGCTAAAATAATTTATTACGCATTTTCATTGAATATTTAAAATTATAGTGGTTATGTGCCAGTTCTTAACAAATAATCTTTAGGGATTTGCATTTGATTTTTATAAAACATAACAATATCTCTTTCTAATTGAATACTATACATATATTGGGTACTGAATACATGTATCATCATTTATTATGAATGAAATGGATACAGTTCAAGAAACTATTTCTTTTTTACCAAGAAACTTAAAATCTAATAGAAAATTATATGAGTACATGAAAAACTAAAGTACAAAATAAACATTTTTTAAAAATTGAAATACCTTTCTTATTTTAGATGCATTGTTAATAAATGAAATATTTAGGGTTTTGCTAATAGTCAGAAAATAAGCAAAAAATATAATGGTACAAATATAAAAGAAGAGAATTCTTATACAAATAAGAGTTCATCGCAGGTGAATATCTTGATGGATGCAGTATCAAGGATACAATATCTTTCCATCTAATGGATCCACCATTGCTTAAGAGCTCATTATCATTTGCATCTGTGTTCAGAAGGGAAAAGGAAAGATGCAAGGGACATTCTTGTTTAGGAAAGGAAAAATAATTTCCCTCAACCATTCTAGGTTCTTGGTTGGTCTAATAATTAAATTTATGTAAAACACATTAACAGGAGAAAAAAAATTTAATTTCATACATATGAGAGCCCCGTAAAAATATGAGACTCAAAGGCAGTCAGGCAATCGAGGTTTATGTACCATTCTGAACTAAGAAAAGGGACAGGGGTCTGGGGCTTCAGAGGGGAAGGAGACAATTCACAGGAAGATGAGAAGAGAAAATGTTTGGTAAATAAATATTTGCCCTGCTATTCAGATAAGCCTTTCAGATGAAAAAGTTAACTCTGCTAATAGCTTTTTTCCTGGTAAAAGACTCCTTTCTAATTCATTTAGGGAGTTAAGGGGAAGATTAAAAGCCTTTTGTGAGTCTACTGAGTCTTGATTGTCTTTAGCTCCACATGCCAAAGTAGCACATTTTGGGGGTGGCATGTTCTTTTCCCCATTGCCTGCTTCTTAAAAGCTTTGGAACAGAAATAGCGCATATCGCTTCCACTCATATTTCATTGGTGAAGAGCTCGCTAGTGTTTCCATTTTTAAATTGAAAAACTCTACTGGATCAACTTTTATCACTCTCTGAATAGGAACCTTTGAAGCAGGAATCTAAAGATTTTTTTTTTTTTTTTTAGTGGAAAGACAAGAGAAATTTCATAAAGAGCAGACCTAAAGTTAAAATTAGAATGTTATAATAGTACAAATAAAATATAATACATAATTGTGTTAGATACACGGGTGGTGAGTGTTGGGGAACAAAAGGAATTAGACAGTGGGGAATACCCAGTGTTGGATTGTCTGGCTGTGAATGGCAGAAGAGTTAAAAAGTGAGTCGGTCTTTATTGATCATAAGTAAATGACTAATATAATTGAGAGGGAATTCAGACCAGAGAGGAGAGAGGATGTGAAATCAAGATGGGTATGAAAAACTAAGAGAGTAGTAAAGAAATGAAAATCAAGTGTCTACTAAGCCGAAGGTAAATAGATGAAGAATATAAAAATAGAAGTCTACAGAAAAGTAATTTTAAGGCAATATATTGGAAAAGAGGTCATTTTTATTGATGCAGTTGTGAAATGGGTTTTTTTGTTTGTTTGTTTTTGTTTTTTTCCCGTGGGCGACTGAGTGGAGATAGAGATCATTAGAAGAAATGACACTAAAATTCATGGAGGGCGGATGTTAAGGGGCATCACTATAAACATGGAAGTTTTTAATGGTGTTGAAAAGAATGAATCCAGCAGGTGAAACTAGTAACCACAGTGATGGCAGTGAGGAGTAAGAAAAAAATTAACCCCACTTTTGGATTTTTGAGTTGAAAAAGAATATGTCTTAGTGAACATAGAAGTGAGAAATGGCAGTATGTGAGGGTCACTGTCTCACCACATTACTGAAAATATAGTTTAGAAATAGAATTTAGTATCTTCAATAATGAATTTTAGGAGTCAAGTCATATTTCTGTTCTCTGAGGCAGTAAATAAATTAAAAAAAAAAAACCTCTGGGACAAATATTTTGTTAGGTATTAGATACCATGTCTTAACCCATTTCTCTGAGAGCTCAAAAAATGGAATCTTATTAGTTTGATGGTATCACATTTAGATGTATTAGAAGCAAGGATAACAAGAAAGAACAACTGTTAATCCATAAATAGTGTTTTTGTCTTTAAATCTACTCACAAATCACAACCTTAGTTAATATTTTTTGCCAAGTATATAAAATGTTTATAGAATGTATTTACTTCCTGCCAAATGATTATGGTCAAAATATACGCTTGTTTTTTATTTACTAAAAGCATAATAAAAACAGACGTTAGTTATTTGTAGTTGTCTCTAAAACTGGAGATGAGTGAGCAATTTAATAAATTATTTGGCTAATCAATCTTTGTTTCCATAAACTTTAGATATAATTATAGTCTTTAGTGATAGCACATGGAAGACTCAGAGGAGCTTTCCTGGATAAGCATGTACTTTGATGGAGAAGAACAGAGAGTGTGGCAAGAATTGGAGGGTCTGAGTCCACTATATTCTATAAGTATGTACATGATGAGTATATTTCAATCAGTAACTGCATAGGTATACATTAGAGTAAAAATTAGAGTTCAAATCCATATAACATAAGGAAAACAAAGAAACTTTTTAATAAATATTTCCTAGTAGCTACATGCAAGAAAGATCATTAAAATTTATGAAGAAAGAAAAAAGAAAGAAAGAGAGGAAAGGAGGGAACAAAGAAAAGTATCATATTTATAAAAAACAAAAGTTTGACTCATTTTAGAAAACATTACGCACACAATTATATGCGAAAGCCTCACTAAGTTGAGTGGATAGTAATTTGATTTTCTAAAAGAAGTTAAATTTTAGAGTGCACAATAGTCATTTTAGGTCTTTTTGTAATATATAATAAATATTAACTGGAAATAATTTACAAATCATCCACACATCACTAAATGTTAAATAGGAACTTACTAAACATTTATTGAATGAATGAATGATAGTTCAATAGATTTCATTTCAAAGAGGATAAGTAAAATAGTAAAAAGGCTATGAAATCCATTATGCTCATTATTAACAGTCATGTCTTTACTTGCCCTTCAGAAAATATTTTACTAATCTTTCTATGGGGAAGCACAAATTACATTTGTTATATTTTAGTATCTTTACAGTAAAATTTGTTGTAAAAAAAAGACATGAATTCCAAGTAATAACATGTCAGTTACTTAATAATAAAAGAAACTACTATATTCAACTGATGTGTGAAAACACAGGCTCAAGAACATGAAAGCTGTCCATAGAATTCCACAGAGATGCATTAAAAAGTTGAATGCACTTTCCTTTTTGTCCATGAAGTTAGGGAAGGGCTGACTTGAAGATTCAGTGCTTAGCAAAATCGTGGAGTTGGGAAGAAAGAAGAAAGCAATGTCACAAGCAGACAGGCAGTCCCAGGGCAATGCTTTGGTGTAAAGAGGTCAATAGAACCTGGACTGGACAATGGCACTTCAATAACATTTTCATGATGAATCTTGGGAGACTACACAGGAATTCATATTTTTTCTCATAAAAGAATATAATCTGATATATTTTTATCTCTTTATTGTCTCTGCTTCCTCTTATACTTTCATAACTTTTTTCCCCTTTTCTACATATTAAATGCAAATTGCTGGAAATGTCATTGCTGCCTCATTTTCTCAATGCTGCATGCGGGGCCCTCTTGCTCATCACTTATTCATTTCCAAGGTCCTCAGGAGGCAAAGTAAGCAGACTTTCATATACCACTTTTAAGGTTTTGCTGCATTCAAACATTTACTAATGTTACATTTGGAAATGTGTATTTGTTAGCGGCTGGTAGTCCTTGGCAGTCTTATTACAAGTGTCGTTAAAGCATCATAATATTTGGAGGAATAGCTCTGCTTCAAGATATTCAGGTTCATTAATGAACATTATCCATCTGACACATTTGGTAAACACCAGAGCTTCAGAGAACAGTTCATCAGGGATAAGCTCGGCCCTCTAGGCTCACTTGGAGAAGCTCATGAACTCACTACTGTTCACCCTCATTAGGCTTTAGATGCAGAGAAAAAAAAACTGAAAACTGCCAATATTTGTATTTTAGAATTTAGAGGGTTTAATGACTTCTTTTGTTGTTATTGTGGAGATTGGTGGACAAGAGAAAAACAGCTGCCGTGTGGAAGTTCTGTTTGCTTTTCTTTGGAAAATGTTGCTGTCACCTTTAAATTAAGTTCAGAGAAAATACAAACAAGATTAAAATTAAAAAATAACACAACTCTTTATCTAATTCCTAGGTTTTGAAAAGAACTGCGAACATCTTTCAGGGCACAAATACAATCATCCCTTGGTATCTGCAGAGGATTGGTTCCAAGATAGATACCATAATCTGAGAATTTCAAGTCCCCTACACAAAAATGATGCAGTATTTGCATATAACTTACGTACATCCTCCCATATACTTTAAACCATCTCTAGATTATTTATAATACTTATACAATGTAGCTGCTATGTAAATAACTGTTATACTGTGCTGTTAAGGGAATAATAAGATTAAAAAGTCTGCATATGTTCAGTACAGATGAAACCATTGTAGGTCTAACTACATATTACCTATCACCAACATAGTAACTTTTTTTATAAATTTTTAAAATTTTTAAGTTAAAGTTGACATACAATATTGTATTAGTTCCAAGTGTACAGCATAGTGGTTAGACATCTATATAACTTATAAAGTGATCCCCTGATAAGTCCAGTACCTCCCACTCAACAGCATGCATAGTTGTTACAATATTATTGGCTATATTCTCTATGCTGTACTTTATATCCCTGGTACTATTTCATAACTGTCAGTTTATACTTTTTAATCCCTTTGATCCACATTTTTTGAATCCATGGTTACAGAATCTGCCTATGATATGGGCTGACTGCATTGCTGAGAAAAAGCCAAGAAAAATATAAACATCATTTTTCTCCAAAATAATATTTACCCTTAAAATAGTGGCACATAAGGAAGAAGCCATGGGTCACATTCAACTATGACCCATATTCTATCACTGATGGAAATATTCAATGAAATGGAATATTCAATGAAATTAAGACAAATTTCCCCAAAGTAACATGATCTCAAGTCCATATATACCTATGGACTACAAATAAAGTAACCTTTCTAGCAAGCAAAAAATATGTTTTTCTAATTACCATGTGCTATAGATTAGAATATTTGGATATATGTGTAATTTTTTTTATATAAAAGGTATGTAAACATATCTTACAGTCTTCACCTGAGAATCAAAGGATTTTAAAATCCAACCAACAAAAAATATCTTTAACATTGTAACTACCCATATTTTATCATTCCAAAAATTTTCAAGTTGATTTATTATAGTACTTGACAAAGGCAAGTATTTATTTAACATGTGGACGCAGTAAGTTTGCTCATTTTAAAGATATGGGGAGATCCAGCCTCCTGAATCCCCTAAAATCTCCACATTCCAAGTGCATCCACTGAAGCCATTCAGACATTTGCTCCAGACTATAAAAAGAAGAATCCGTTTACATTTCTCAAAAGATTTTGTAACTATCGTGAAAACGATAAAACAGTGTAGTTACTGATGAAGAAGTTGGAATCAATTCAATATGTGGAACTATACCCAAGAAAACTTCAATTCTTAGGATCAGTAACCTTTGTTTGTCAAATATTTACATTCTTTAAGGAAGGTGCTCATTCTTTAAGGAAGTTGACGCTCATTTTTCAAGGATCCCATATTTGTAAATTTGTTTACTTTCTAAAATTCATTTGTAACCCCCAAAATCAGGGCTTTCATGTCATTTACATTCACACATAGAACAGAGAAAAATTTAATTTGCCCAATGCGCATTTCCAGCTGAACTCGAACAATGCTCTTCCATGTTTCAGCTCTGAAACTGTAAACAAGGGTCCTTTCCAAGGTCTATTTAGTGCCATTTTTTTGCCTTTCTTTGGACTTTTTGTTGGTAATGTTGCTTTTGAAGATGATCTCCAAGCATATTACTAGGTGTGCTGTGGTGTGCCTTCCAAAGAAAATGTGTGTTATAGGTAGGTTTTGTTCAGATATGAGTTATAGTGCTGTTGCTGTCATCTCACTGGTAATGAATCACTAATGCATATTAAATAAAGTGTCTTTAGATAGTAACACAAATAAAATAAGATAATGTATTGATCAGTTGATGAAAATATAATGACCAGAGGCTCACAGGAACCTAACCCCATATTTCCCTTAGGAGCAATGATTTCATAGTCACTGATTCCATGTGCATGGCAATGTATAGAACAGAATTACCACAAATAATAAGAGTTGACTGTATATATATGTTCGATACATCCTCTTAGGTAAGACTGAACTGTCGACAGTACTTTTTTCTTTGTCAATTTACAAATTTAGTGTTCATCACACCCCAAAGTCTTTGTAAGTGATGTATGATGCATTTATTATGAGAAAAAAAATGCAATATTGTAAGAATTCTCTCACTTTTTTTCAGGGTTACCTGAGCATTTCAAAGAATGCCAATTAATGATGATTATCATTAGATAAGAATAATTATCTCCCAAATGTTTCAATTAGGTTTTGTTTTGGTAAGTTACATTGAGATGTTATTATTATATCATCTTCTCCTATTCTATTAAGGATTCTTCCATATTTTTATGTTAAATAGCATAAGATAAAATATTTGTTATATATAACTATTCTGAACCTGACACTGTATATATGTATTCATATGTATAAATTTGTGTCTTATATTTTTATTTGTAGATACATATATATACACATACATATAGTATTGATTATTTTACATATAGTGCAATTCCCTCAGATAAATTTGAAGATAATATACATTTATTATAGAATTAATCTAAAGAAAACAACCATTTCACTGCTAACATAACTAATACCTAGAATTAAGTTAAAAATTGAATGAATGAAAAATAATGTAGTTATGGTATTTTACAACATCAGAAGTTTGTGCATACATTTGATTAAAATAATTTCATTTGCAAAATACAAATAAATTAGTAGTTCAAGACCCTGATCCAAGTTGTAAGAGACTTCTGAAATTTTCAGTCTAACCAGCTATTGGTTGGGAATTATTATGCACTTGGATTTGATACTGACACAAATAGTTAGATAGATACAGCATTAAATGTTAAACAAATACATCATAATAATAAAACTGCATTTAATCTGAACATATTTGGAAACAAAAACTCAGCGAAAGGCATGGCAGGAGAGGCCACAGGTTAGAACAGGTAGCAGAAAAATAAGTGGGCTATGGAAAGACTAGACATTCTAAGTGAGACTCAGATTGAGGAGGCCAGCTTGGACCAGAGACAGTGTTGGTAATGGTGGTGATTTGAGCACAGGGTTTTAATCTCGGCTAGCTGGAGATTTCATGCCTATGTTCGTTGTTTTTCTTTGAGAGGGATTTTTACTTATCTCAGACACTCTTGCCTAGGATTCTTACTGTAATTTGTCATCCATAGTTGGCCACTCAGCAAGCAACGGAACTTAAGAAGCAGAATTTGTTGTTCCAAAAAGGTTTCTGGGTAGTTATAGTACCATCAGACCTGTCATAAAAACCAAGAGCACTGATTTAAATTCTTCGGCGTGTTACTTAATTACCTTTTTAATTAGGATAAAATGTCTTTTCACCCTCTCCTATTTGAATACTGCCATTCCCGCTTTCGGGGCCAAGTTATAAATACACTGCAATGAATAGCTCTCTCTCCCTCCCCTTCCTTTCCCCACTGAGCCAGCTGCTCCTGTGTGTTCAACTGTCAGTACCAGTGCTGCAGAGGCGCTTAGAGTGCTCCCTAATAACTCAGGGAATCGGTGCTGCTCATCGCTGAGGCTGACAGCTAAACACAGCTCTAGGGAACTGATCGTGCAAGAGGAGCAGAAAGAAGAGGGTAGATTGATTCTTTGAGATGCAAGAATAAAATGCCTACGAAAATAGCCATAATCCTGCTGGGGGGTGGTGAGAGTGAGGGCTAGGAAATGTATTAGTCAAAGTGGGAAAGGGAAAATAAAACTCGGATTTAAAAGTGAAAGAAAAAATAATTTACAAGAAACTATTTATTTTCATGGAAACATGTAATCCAGGTGAAGAGAATTAGAAGAACTCTCTTTTGTCTTCTGGGACCAGAACTGAGACATAGATTACCGAAGTTGAGGACCATCTGCCCAGTCCTGCCACAGAGCCAAGTTTTCCTTTAGGAAAGAGATTATCTGGCTGAGAAAGAGCCTACAAGTAACTCCTCACATGGTCTATGTGAGAGTTTCTAGAATTATAAAACATTCTAACAAGAAGAATCCTCTGATACAATTTTTTAAAATTATTTTAAATTCTGTAAAAATACACCTGACATAAAATTTACCATCTTAACCACTTTTAAGTGTACAATTCAGTGGTATTAAGTACATTCACATTCTTATGCAACCTTCATTACCATTTATCTTTAGAATTCTTTTTATCTTGCAAAACTAAAACTCTGAATCCAGTAAACAATAACTCCCCATCCTTTTCTCCCCCCAGTTCCTGGCAAACAACATTTTACTTTCTGTCTCCATGAATTTGACTACTCTAGGTATTTTATATAAGTGGAATCATACAGTATTTTTCTTTTGGCAGCTGGCTTATTTCACTTAACATAATGTCCTCAAGGCTCATCCATGCTTCCACCTTTAGGTTATTATGAATAATACTGCTATGAATATAGGTGTACAAATACATTTTTGAGATCCTGCTTTTTAATTTTTTGAATAAGTACCCCAAAATGGAATTGTTGGATCATATGATAATTCTATTTTTAATGTTTTGTGGAAACACCATACTGTTTTCCAGAGTGGCTGTACCATTTTAAATTCCCAACAGAGTGCTCAAACATTACAAGTACTTTACATTTTCGCTAATACTTGTTATTTTCTGGGTTATTTTATAATAACTATCTAAACGAGTGTGAGGTACTTAAGATACAATTGACTCTAATTTCTTTATTTTGCAGATGAAAAAATTGTTGGTTCAGAAAGATTGTTTCTATCTTCATAGTTATTAGCAGTACAGGAATAAAAACCCAGGTCTCTTGGTCAACAATTTTAATTCAAGCCTCTAAAAGTGTTTTGTTTTGTAAATGACAGTCAACAATGTGTCTAACCTGACTGCTATTGTCCCTTAACTTATTCTTTTTGCACAAACTGACATAATTTGAAACCATGGGTCTGTCCTCCTAAAGAATGTCTACACTAAATAAAGAAACAGGGACACATGAAAAAAACTCAAGATACGCTACAATTTAAACACGAGCCAATCGACAATGTTCATAGTGCATACAAGTGCTGAGAACCTGTAGAGTAATGAGGGTGGAAAGCAATCAAAAAATCTTCTGGTAATTATATATAAAAGTTAAAAGCTGATAATATAGAGTCTACAATGTAAAAAAAATATGTAGTAATATTGAATAATAAATTATGAGAAATCAAGTTATCAGAAATAGTACAGAAAAAATGTATAGTTATTGTTGTTTTTGTTAATGATTATAGGAAAATATAGTTTATAGATACTAAAATGTTATTTTCAGGTTTTGAGTTTCATTTGTTCAATCAATGTTAATTGAGTACCTACTGCAAGTGAAGGACCAACGATACAGCCCCAAACAAGACAGATATGGCCTCTGCTCTCATAGAGTGCCTTTTCCCATGGATGATAACTTTAAAGAGGCAGAAAAAGAGATCGTGATGAGTCAGAAGTCTCAATTTGGTCATCAGTAAGCTGGCAGATGGCCAATTTTGTTTGGCCTGTAAGGTATTTTTGTTTTAAGTGTAAATTACATGATATTTAAAAATGGAAATTTTGTATAAAAATCCAAATTTCTGGCTTTTCTTTTCTTTTCTTTTTTTTTTTTTTAATTTCTGGCTTTTCTTGAGAAGTTGTGAGATTTAGAAAAATTTCAGAAAGTTTAGTCAAATAGGATAGTTGGAAAAGCCATGCTGATGAAATGATTTTATAACTGAAATTTGAAATATGAAAATTAATCATGTTTATTCAGTTCTGTGGATAGAACATTCAAAGCAGAAGAAACAAGAAGCTCCAAGTTTTGGAAAGTGGCAAAAATTGGAAGAGGGTGGGCCGATGAGATGTCAGATTATGTCCCAAGACTTGAAATGATGCTTAATTTGACTATAAGAGTGAAAGCTGTTACCATAGAGAAACATAGTGATTTCTTTCATTTTTTCCTGTTTTTCCAAATATGCCAATATAAAGATACATATCACCCTTTTGTAAGATAAAAAATATTTTTAAAATACTAAGAAAAAAATGCTTTTTTGGTGAATAAGTGTTTTAAATATGATTTAGAAAAGGGAAAAATAAATAATTTTTATAAAGCAAAATTACTATTGTCCTTATTGAAAGTAATTATTGTCCTAACTTGAAAATCATTTTCATTCTAGAGGCTTGCCCCTTGTAGCAGAGATGAGGAAGATGAGATTGAATGAGTCAGGAAGAGTTATCTAAGAAAATGGCAGGGGTTAGTAATGCACTGGATGTCACTGTCTATACATAAACCAAACCTACCTAGTCTATAAAGGCAAAATCAAGCACTGCCCTCAATTACAAAATGTGAATGCACTGGGTAATTAATTCTTTGGTGGCATGAAGTTTTAAAAAATTACTGTGTTTTCTATACCAAGAAAGAAAATTTTTTGAGTCATGGGAAATAATGAAAACAAAAGAAAGAGAAACATATAATATAAGTGATAATAATTCAAAGAAGTCATGATAATAAGCTCAAAGATATTTAAATAAGACTAATCTCCATTCAGGCCCAAGTTGTACAATGAGCAGCCATGATATCAATGGCTGAGTGAACTCAAACAAAGACCCAGTCGTGAATCTAAATCTCTTTTACTGTAACAGAACTCTATGAAGCTCTCAAATTATACTTCACTGACTCATAGATTCATTTATAAAGCCAGCATAAAATCACCTTTTAAACAAATCCTGCAAAACCAAGAGAGGGACAAGGCAACTGGAATTTTGCAGCTCTTTCAACCTGGAATTTTCTCTCATAAGCTCATTTTTTTTGTTTGTTTTATGTGTTTGATTATTTTGCTTGTGTGTTTTCTTACAATTTTGAAAAAGAGATAACTAGATAAAGAGTTAAAATGTAAGCAATAGGCATTAGAAAATTTGTAAAACATTTCTGTCATAGTAGAAATCAATGTATGTAGGGACCACTGAAGAGTGCCCTTGGCCTCAGCAATAAATTGTTGAAATAGTTCTTCTTTGAAGGGAAATAATAGAGTATTAAATCAATGCAAAGGTATGAATCTAAACTATGGCTCAAGCTGAGTTTGTGAGGTTGTTTGAAATGATATTATGACACTGGATCAGTTTAAAATATATGTGTGAATTCTCATATATTCTTAAAATCAGCCCTAATGCTGACATTCAATAAAATATGAAAAGCTTATGTCTGAATAGGTGAAGAAATATGACTATCTTTTTAAAGATATGATCAGTCATTAAAGCTTAATTTTTAAATCAATTATGGGAATAAATAGAACTCTTTAAGTAATCAACAATTCATGATCAAAAATTATTTTCCAATACCCTCTTCTCTCCTTATTCAAAGACATCACCAAGTCTTATCATTCTATCAAGTCTGCATTTTTAAAATGTCTGGTTCCATTTCCTCTGCTTTATCTACCCTACCACTGCCCCATCTATGCATAACTCATATACCTGAGATATTATATAAATCTAACTATGCTATTCATCTATTCAAAGAACGTCACCTTCTATTCCTTATAAAAAAAAAAAAAAAGGAAATGAAAAAGAATTCTTTAGCTTTGTGTGCAGGATAAGACCTGCTATAACCTAGCTCTTGTCTGTCTCTCTTTCTAGTCTCATCTTTCTCCATTCTCCCCTCACACACCTACATTCCAAGAATATAGAATTAATTAACGAGTGTTTTGTTGAGTACCTTCTATGTACTAGAGTGGGCATGTGGTGATTCTTGCCTTCAAATGTATCATTCACTTATCAAGTAGATGATTTGGGGACTGCAAACATGGAAGAGAGAGGAGAATCCAAGGAGAGAGGACTGGCATGCCCTGCAGAAAGGATGCTGCACTCCTGGGCGTCTCCTGGAGCATAGCAGCCGTGAACAGCCTGCTCATCTCAGCCAGGTATCATGGCTTACAGTTTTACATTTCATAATACTCTGATCGAGCAATGTTCTTATTGAATCAGTGTAAAAAATGACAATAGTAGTAATAGGTAAATCATAGTAGCCATAATTAACTAAATGCTGTCCATAGGCTATTTGTGATAGATACCTATCATCTCAAATATTATCAACTCTGCAAAGTAATAATTTTCTCTTTTTTAGAAATAATAAACACAGAGGGTCTGAGATGTTGAATCTCATATGGCAGAAGCAGGATTCAAGCCTTAGTCTTGCCTGACTTTAAAGTCTACTCTCTTTTCATTACATTGGGTCAAAGAGAAAAAGGTTTCTGGGGTTTGTATTGCATTTCTTTTTAGAAGAGAAAATACTTTAATACATTTTTTTCTCCCCTTAACCTCTACAGCACTTTAAAAACAAAACCTCATCCTCAATGTCTAAGTGAGAAAAATAAAGAAGGAAATACGGGTATGGAAAGAAGTACAGAAAAAAAAATTAATAAGAAACTTGAAAAAAAAAAAAATCCCCTACCATTAAAAAGAAAAGAGTTCAAAAAGTGATTTGATCTAATTTGAATCTTCCTGGGTGGCAGCACTACTGGCAAGAAAATGCTTATTTAAAGTAGGTGAGTGTCATGCTTTCCTCCCCGAAGTTAGGCATAGCCCTTCAGTGCAGTCTTACGGAATGCATGCCAAATGGGCCTCAAGCGTGGCACAAAGAACGAAGAACAAATCTCTTAGTGTGAGATGGCAAAGGACAACTTATGTTCTCGCATGGCTCCAAAACTGGTCGTGGCATTTCTGGTCTTGAGAGAAATCTTGACAAGGTGTGGATGAAGGCTGTGTGCCCAGATGAGAGGTGCTGATGGCTTACACCACCTCTAATTTCATTTAGCACCTAAAGGGTATGCAGCATAATTCTAGTGCTGGAGAAGGCAGCCTTTATTTATATGAGGTACAAGTCCTATAAATAGTCCATTGACATTTGTAATCTATTCAATTCCATTCCTAGCTTCTACCTTTTATATTTCATTATTGAAGAATCAGAGCAGGAGAGTCAAATATCATAGCAGAGATTTCTTTTTCTGAGTGCTGATGGCTGCCCTGGGAGAGGAAAGGCAGGAATGATATTAACATACATAGACGACTGGTGCACAGGTTATATTTTTTTTTTATTTTTTGGCAGGGAAATTTTAAATCAATGGAATGGGCATGGCCTTTGGAGTCAGATATAAATAGATTTTAATGTGGAGTTCTCAGCGATTCTGTAATCTTAAGCAAGTTAATTAAGTTACACTGAATCACAACATCAATGTTTACACAATGAGAATAATAAGCAGTTGATAACTTATATGAAAATATGCTTAACATATAGATGGTGCACAATAAATATTTGTGTTTTTTCCCTTATTTAAATAGTTTCTTTTTCCTAAAAGAGTTTAACCATGAAAAGCTGCTTATTTAAGCATGGCATGCCAAAAAAAAAAAAAAAAAATACTAAGGAACTATCTGCCTTTCACCAATTCATTTAACATCTCTGAATCTTAGTGTCAACATCTCCCAGAGAAAATTATATCCCCAAAAGCAATTATGAAACAAAAGATAAGAATAATTCTGAGTCTCATAATCTTTATTCAGAGATCTTTACTCATAGAGTTTTAGAAAAAATAAATGTTGAAAAAACAAGATACTTTGATTATTATTAGGTAGTCATATTTCTTATTGAGACTAATAAATACCAAAAATAAATGCTAAAGATAAGAGATATTTGAAAAGCAGTGTTATTCCTTTAGAAGTTGCTCCTTTCCAACATTTAAGATGATTTTGTTGTTCTCTTAGATTGCTTTTTTGTTAGAATTGTTTTTATATTGACACATACCTAACCAATCCTTAGCTATTAGTACTAAAATGTGTTTTCTCTCTGAGATATAAATGATGTTCAAAGGCCAATCACTCTGTACAAATGTCACCATCCTCAAGATTGATTTAGCATTTCTCCACCTTGAACAGATGCTTGAATTAGTTATACTTGGAGACACCAAGCACATCAGATATACTAGTGTAATGCTTATAAAATCAATAAATGGTGGTCTGTGAGTCTTGTTATATCTATGCTATTGATTGAATTTTTATTATATCTGTAATTACAGTTCAAAAATGCAATTTGATGATCTTTTAAAAAGTATTAACTCTTAAATCTCTTTACCATAGGACCTTGACTCTTTCCTTTTTTTCTATTATTTTATAGTTTAACCTATTCCACAGCCAAACAAACAAAAGCCTCAATAAGACAACTCTTGATTGTAATAGTTAGAATGGTCCACTTATATACACAAATAACTACTGAGAAGGGCTCCTTTAATTCAGAAATTTATGGAGATAATAAAAAAAATGTAAAGCTTGATTCATTTCATGCTCTCCTAGATAGTGGGTGGTAATTTTTTATTTTTTTATTTTCTGGATTTTTGATGTTCTTTAGCTGCTTCTCACCAACAAATTGTTGATACTTATCAGTGGCATGACTAAGTGAATGATTGTGCTTGAATTTCACTCCTTTTCTGGTTCTTTCACTTTCTATTTCTCCTATAAAAAAACAAAAAGGACTATCGATAATATCTTTTCTGTGTTCCAGTGTCCTTATTATCACTTCATCTGATGAATGAAATTCACTTAAAAATAACTCAGGGTAGGTCATGTATGCAACAACTACTTTAAAGGTTGTCAGTTGACCTATTCATAATCACTCCAAGGGGCAGTGAATACCTAATTAGAAAGGACACAACCAAATGCCATTTGTTGATTAAATGTGGTTGAATATTATCAGTTTCTTAAGGTTCGGATTCATTCAATCAGTTTAGCAATTTATAAGTTTGATCAACATAGAGGCCTAGCTATTTGACTAAATTCATTTGTGAAGATAGATTTTTATTGGTGAAATTTGTGACTTGACATGTATGTTAATTTATTTTGGAAATCATTGTTCTCTAATAAAATTAACATTATTCAGATATGTGGATTGGCTTAATTATTTCAGAAACAATCTGTACTTTCTCATGAGCAAGGTATAAAACTCTAGCAAGCCCTTTAAGGCATACCCTTAGATGGTGACTGAGGCTGGATGTCTACTGGTCTTGCATCCTACAATTTGCCTCTAGAATATTGTTATACTTACAAGTGCCCTTCGCATGCAAAGTACTAGATTAGAAGCTACAAATATGGAAGACTGAGGTTTCATTCATTTTATAGAGTTAGTGATTTGAAATGTTTAATGCCTACTTGCTAACAAACGATTGTTTAATATATGTCTGTTTGGGTGGTAGAATTTGATCTGACATTTGCTTTCATTATTGCTTGGTTAGGAAGTATGGGAAGTAGCAGCTACATAACTCTAAAATAGCCTGATAGTTGTGCATAACTAAGTTTTCTTAGGTCACTTTGTGGCACAATATCTTAATCATGTATTTGTGTCCTTGATCAAAGTACCGTCTTTGTGAGGTAATTATTCATTGGTCTCTGTGGGAGACTTTCCTTCCTCCCATAATTGTTGGACCGTGCTGAGTGGCTTGGTGATGCCATAGTTCACTGACTCTAGACCAAATGCTCTGTGTTAAAATCATGTGGTTTGTGTCGGCTTTCTCTGGGATCGGCATGTTCTTTGAGAGGATTTAAACTCTTTCTAGCTGGAAGAGTCACTTCTTACTCAGGGCTAGAACTTCAAATGGACATCATCTTCTTATCAAATTTGAACAGTGATAGAGTGGTGACACTCAGTTTTGACACTATTATACTCCCTGCCCTGAGTGTGGAGCTTTACTGCTTTATGGTTGTATGCCCAATGTCTGGTAGGAAAGGCAGTATGCATGTCCATTCTCTAAATTCTATTTTACAAACTATGTGGAAATGATGTACAACATGCTGTTATACATAAATGTTATATATTATTACATATTAATTTTTGAACAGACATGCCAGAGTTCAGGCTTCCTGGACATCAGATTCTGAGACACTGAAGTTTGCAACAATTGGCCATCGCTTGTGAGCTGCTCTCATATCAAGCAAGGCAGCCTCTTTCTGCCGGTGACAATTTCTGGAGAAGGATCTGGCTTGTAAGCTGTCAGCAGCCAACACTCTTGGGAACTTGTAGAATAAGTTCCACAGTCCCGAAGGAGGGTCAGGTTGGAGCACTACAGTATCACTTTCAATTTCGTCCCTGGTTAGGACTATTCTCAATAAGTATTAGGTCACTTTTATTTTTTTCTGAGAGCATTCTCCTCATCTGATCTTGACTCTATCTCAATTTTGCCCTCAATTTCTTCAGTGCTACCTTAATTATCTGAACTTCCCCATCTCTCCTCATAAATATCATGAACTCTGAGGGGACCATAGCCATCAAGTGAATAGTAGAGTCTCCCTTTCCTGTTCAACATCAACCCAACTGCTTCCAGAACTAACTAATAAGGATAATATAGAGACAAACCACTGCCGAAGAGGAAGATAGATTTTTTTTTTTCTTTTGGCTTATTGTAGTCTCTGCCTCCTCCAATGTGAAGATGGAAGCAAAAGAAAAAACAGAATAAAGAGAATTCTAATGTGGAGCCAAGTGCCCCTGAGAAGTAAGAGAGGCTAAAAAAAATGAAGGAAGAGTAAGTCAATATTTTACATGACTTAGTAAATTAAAGAGTGACTTAATGACTAAAAACTGATCAAAGGTGAGATAACAACCAGGAGATTAGAACTGTACCAAAGTAAAGAAAGGGAACTATGGTAGAAAAAAGGAGTTCAAGAAAATGTTAAATTGTTTCAAAAAGATATTTCTGGGAAACCAGAGAAAGGAAGAAAGAAGGAGCTGGACTGATAGAAGGGAAGGTGGGTGACTTCTGTTCCACTTAGGTCTCATAAGTGTTCTCAGATAGTGTTCACCTTGGAGACTGTCCTCAGAGCTCCTGAGGTTTACAAGACTCCACATTAATGTGACTCATGGTCAGAAACAAGAGAGTGATTAAGTACAGAACTACTGCCTACAGTAAAAAGATAATACTTTCAAAAAGCATACTATTTTCTAAAATTTCTAGATCACATTTCTAATTCTGACCTTTGACTTAAATCACTTGCAGGAGTATCTTACTAATTTTCAACTCACCGGTTCTTTTATTCATTCAAATTGTTATTGAAATGTAACTTCCACCATGAAGTCTTTCCTCATAAGAATTTTTATTTGCAGTTTTATCTAATCTGAGCATGCAAATTTAGTGACACTTTTTTACCTATCCCTGTCCTGGTTTATGAAGTTGTGTGTGTAGAAATCTATTCCCTAGTTCTCGTCCAGCTCGCCAATCCCAGAATTTTGCACATAGCTTTGATGTCAATGAACTATTGCAGAAATAAGAAAATGGTAATAATGATACAGTTTGTCATTGAAAATGACATCTATTTTAAGTGTCATTTTGGCCATATTTCGCCGAAAAGTTTATATACTTCTCAAAAGTCAGAAATCCCCATAAGGGGCCATTAGTCATTCCTCAAGACTTCTTCATTGTTAAATTCATTCATATCTATATTTGTATCTACCAATATTAATATCTATAATTATCTCTAGCTCTATAATATGAACTTCTCTATCCACAGGCACAGAAATAAAGATATAAAAGGATCAGGGGCTACCCATCATCTTTAAATATAAAAGAACAATGATCTTCACAGGCTGTCTCAATGCAGAAGAAAGTCCCCACAGAGAGGCCTGTAAACAGAATGACAGTGCAGTCATGATATTTTATTCAGAGATATCTGTGTTTATTTTTAAACAAAAAGGAAAGCTCTCAAGACCCATTAGTGTTCTCTTAAACACAGACAAACTTCATTCACCCACCTTCTTTGGAAGCTGTGATAATATTCATAGTACTCTAGATCATTTCAAAAAGAATAAAATATAATGAAGGGCTGCTCTGACAAACACAGATTTTACAGAATCCCTTGGACAGGCAGCTTTGGAAATTCTTCTCTCAGGGGAAGTAAATTTAAGTGGAGCTGTACTTCAGTTCAGTTTGCATTCCCCTCTCAATTACCATCAATGCAGCTGAATCAGGAGCTACACCAAAATTCCTGAGATAGCTTTTTAAAAATCTAAAATAAAAAAGAAAGTGTTATTGCAGATGGAGGTGAAAGAAACGTTGGTCTAAGAGGGACAAGATCCCTGGAAGGAGGAGCTGAGGGCATGAATTATGAAACAAACACTTGAAATACCCGAGGCAGGATACATGCATTGTGATCCTTGTTTTTGTTTTTGTTTTTGTTTTTCTTTTAATTGTTTAGGTCTGCAAACATTTGATCTAATTTTTCCTGACTTAAGATGTATAGTAATTATTAGCAGATATATAATGAACAATCCAAGCGATTATCATAATATTGGAAAGGAACAGCCAGTTAGTGTAATACGTTTGGTAGTCACTCCTTCTTGCAAGATTAAAAAACTCCCAACAATGTAGCCCAGGCAGCATGTAGGGGCAGAGCCCCTGTCATGGCTTATTGCTTAAGCATGATTCTGGCTACTACTATATTAGCATTTAATGGTTCAAAATAATAAGATATGTTTGTAGGACACAGGCATTATTCAGCAGTGTTTCTCTACTACCAGTAGATAGATCATTGCTTTGGCTTTGAGTTTTCAATAAGTAAGAGGCATTTTTACTAATTAAATTGTAAGTTTCAGAGCTGGTTGCCGAATTTAAGTAATTGCAGGAAAACGGCTCAATTGAAGGTACTAGTGCAATCTGATATTTATAACAAAATGCTATTGAAATGTAATGGGCAAAGTGGAGTAATTAGAAGTGGAGTTATCTCTAATTTACTTTTCGACCTTAACTCCAGCCATACTAAACATTCAACTATTTTCTGAAAACTATAAGTGCTTTGTGAGAGGGTTTCAACATAGCACTAAGAACACTCATGGGAGCATTATTAAAGTTGTCCAGAATGTGCATCATGATGCATTATTTCTAGTGTGACAGCTCTGTTCTGCAAAACATCCATGGATGTCTATACTGCAGCAGACTTCCCTCTGTTAACCCAAGGTTCCATGGGCAGATCTAAATTGTGTCTATACAGCCAGAATGTTAGTCTGTTAGATAATAAAACCAGGTTTTTCTGATTACAGTAAGATCTTTGAGGATACTTTAATAAGCATATAAAAACAACAACAACAAGCAAGCAATTTGGTCCACATTTTCTAAACTGATCAAACAAATAGATGTCAGATTGGAGACAGTAAATGTAAAATTTGATTTTGATTTTCAATCATTCTATCACAATATAAATGTGATAATTTTACCTGAGTCCATAGTGGGTGGTACATTCAGTACTGTGGATATAGAACTGGAATAGCTCAGGATTCCAAGAATGACATTAACATATAGAGATGAATGAAATTTGTAAAGTTAAGAATTGGGTGAAGTTAAGATTTTAGTGGATTTAGGACTTTGGTGTGAGCCACTTGCAGAGACCTGGTTCTGCTTGTTACTTATTCTGTAACCTTGGACAGACTACTTCATCATCGTAAACCTCAGTTTCTTGGTCTCTCAAATTAAATTAACACTAAAATCTGCCTCATTGGCTGATTTAAAGACTTAAGTGAAATATTATGTAACTCATTTAACATAACATTTTGGTCATAATAAGTGCTCAATTAATATTAGCTAAACAGTATTTTAACCAGTGATTAAAAAAAAAAAAAAGAAACAGAATTTGAATTTGAACTTCAAAATATGCAACAATCATAAAGGTCCTAGTGAAAGTGAGAGATACGGAGAGAAGTGATAGTTAATGTGTGTTCCTCTACAAGCTGGCCCCTTTAAGTTCCACTTCATAGGGCTGTTCAAGAACATAATAACGGGCCACAAACA
This sequence comes from Pteropus vampyrus, assembly GCF_000151845.1. NCBI lineage: Eukaryota > Metazoa > Chordata > Mammalia > Chiroptera > Pteropodidae > Pteropus > Pteropus vampyrus. The sequence continues at coordinate 1,654,787 of NW_011888914.1, forward strand.
CAACCGCCCTTCAATAACATGAAGGTGAGCTGCACGCAGAAGGTGGGCAGTAGGACTACAAAGGTGCAGAGAAGTACAATGGGAGGAAACATAAAATAGCTGTTGATCACTGGGAAGTAGTAACAGCAAACAGGCAGTGCTGCGGGGACCAGTCAGAGAAGAGGTGGCTCAGAGGAAGGAAGACAACTGAGCTTCCCATGAGGCAAATTCGCTGAGCTCCAAACAGCGGGCGGCTGGGCAAGTCAACCAAAGGATCTTCTCTTGTACTCTGGCCTGGGGTACTGCGCAGGTCAGCTGGTCTTCTTTCTCCCTGCGGTTGGTATATACGTCCAGACAACCACTTCTAGAGACAGCCTGGGAAAGTGAAAAGAGCAGAGGCTGTGTGTTTTTCTCAGAGCTCCACCACCTACCAGTTCGGTGAACTTGAGCAAGTCACTTGACCTCTCTATAGTGCAGTACCACGGTCTATAAAATGAGATGGTATTGTCAACCCAGCCAGCAATCAATACATGTTAGTGTCCTCTGATTTTCTTCTCACACCCACATAATCTAACATGTGGCTTATTTATTTATATGTTTTTATTTTAGTACAGGACCCAGCGTTTAAAGCACCTGGGAATTACTGAAGTAAATCCATTGTTTCTTTGGCATGGGGACCAAGCAAATTTCCATTCCCTGTAACGGTGGGGAAATCATCACCACCCATCATCTCTCTGCAATCATTTCAACTGCTGCAGAAATTGTTCCCGTTCTTTATCTTGGGATTACTTTTGCTCTGGGAAGCTCTGTAGAGCTTCAAAATTCTTGGTGCATTTGATGAATTTTGCTTTCAATCCAGATCCCAGATGTAGACCTTTTACTAAAAAAAATTTATTTTTATTTTTTTAAATCCCTGGCGACCAAACTTCAAGTCTTTTAAAACCTCAAGGAAAGTCTGCTGTCATTGGTTTTGCCCTTATCCAAATCTGTATGTACTTCCTGACCACAAATTAGGTCACGGATAAGTTTGGAGCTGCCAATCAGCCTTGGATTCATCAAGCATTTTAAACTGCTGGTGCTGCAGTACAATCGCCAGTGTGTGCCACAGATAACAGTATCATTTGCATAGCTACAATCAGTTAGTGATAGAATGCCTGAGAGGCAGGGGGGTTGCGGGGCAAATGCAAAGTCACTTTCAGATTTGCATTCATTTTGGTTTTAAATAGGGAACAGAGGACCTGACTGAAAGGGGCATCGCCTCCTGTTCAGCTTGATTCTGCAGAGCCTGTGCCTATGGAGCGTTTCAACTCTTTGAAAGTGCTTTGTGATCTTCCTATGAGCTATTCTTCTCAACAATGTATGACATACCTAGTAGGCATTTTTATCCATAATTTAGTGAAAGGGAAGTGAATCAAAAACAGGTTGAATGACTTGTTCAACACTGCAGGAAGTCACAGCACAAGCAGAGGAAGAACCTACAGCTTTGTACCAGCTCCCCATCTGTTGCTAAGCCGTTAGCCGCGTTTATTACCTGTACCCAATAATTAGCCAAACTAAGCACAGCCAAATAAGGACATTGTATTGATTTTTTTTTCAGCATCTCCTCTTTTTTAAACTTACTCATTTGACTTGCAAAACATTATAAAAATACTACATCCCTCCTCCTCAAAAAACTCGGAACAATAAAAAGGAGAGCCAGCTGGAGTTCATTTATTCTGGGGATGATGAGCACAAGGAGTTAATGTTTCTAAATGCTCTGATTGGTGCTGTGAGAGAGGATTGTAAACCTGGAGAGAATTGTGCTCTACTTAAATGACAAGTACCAGGATCTGATTGATATTCTCTGTAAAGTTTTCCCCAGTTACATAGTTTTTCCTTGGCACTTATGATTTATGGAATATCCTTGTATTAATTAGGCATATGCTAGTATTTTGGAGGGCGAGGTAATAAGACAATTCTCTAGCATTTCATTGCACAATATATACAATTTATTGAAAAGACATAATTTTAGAAACTGGGAGAAAAGGTTAAATACCTTCTTCAGGTACTATAGAGGAAAATGCTGTCATGAATAGCTAGCAATCCCCTAAATATATATATATTTTTTAAAAAGTAACTTCTTTAGTAGAAAAAAAAAAGTTAAAAACCACAGCATTCTCTGACTCAGCAAACAAAAGCAGTTGATAAATGCACCTGCTACTTTGTCTAGAGCTGATCTAGCCTTTTCAGGGTGGCCTTATGAAGTTAAGATCTTGTTGAAGAGTAATGAACATGAGGAAAGACGCTGCTCCTCAATTGTTCATCACTAGAGCTCTGTATAGGGCTTGAGGAGAAGCAGGGACTGGGATAAATCAGTGCTTTGAACCTCCTGATAATTGGTGCTCAAATCTTGGAATCTGGGTATTATTCTTGGCTAAAGTACCTGCCACATGGCTCGATTGCTATATACATTAATATGTTGAAGACAGAGTGGTGCAGGCATTCATCCTTGCAAAGGGAGTTGGCAGAATTGAACTATGTATAGCCTGACCTAGCATGTCACTCTGAGCGGTCTCTCAGTACCTCAGTTTCTCCCACATGGAATAAGAATGACAGTCACGTCTGGAGAGGGAAAGTTGGCACATACAGGAGAAGAGCTTATTTTATTAAGTGCTGCATAATCGTAAAAGCAAGTCTACATTTTTTTTGCAGAAATTTAGCAATGTGAATGAAATTTTTGTTGAATACCTACTTGCATGTAAACTAGAGGCACTTAATGAAAGATATTTCTAAACATCACAAGAACCCTGTAGACCAGGTGGATAAGAATGACCTGCGTAGGTAGCTAAAAATGAGAGCAAAAAGGCCTCTAACACTGGGACCTGATGATATTGCTCCAGAGATCCTGTTTGAAGTTTTTGAACAATTCATAGAAAATCCTGAAATGAGCTTCTCTTTCTGTTATCTGCAATCTCTTAGTCTTGCAGCCATCAATCAATTTTTATTAATACAGCTACGACCAGTCATATTGGATCTTCCTTGCATTTGTTGTTTTTCTGTAAGACTCAAGCGTGGCATTTTAAGGCATCCTGAGCCATCCCACCACAGGTTGACAGACACCTTGCTATAAATAGGAGGGTATTCTCTACTCCCTCTCCACTCCATCAACTACAGATTCTTTTATTCCCACTGTAGACCCAGGAATGTAATAGTTCTAAGAGCCTGGAGCCATGGGCTTGATGTACATATGTATTATATCAGATAAGTCCTAGATATTTTACTATTTTAAGATGATTCACTTAATGATTTGCAGCAGCCACAGAAGTGTAGGATCAGTTTTTATTCTAGTGTTTCCAAGATGGCACAAAAACATTAGTGGCAATGATTACTCAGTCTGGCTTAGTAAGGGGGTCTGCTGATGAAGGAAAGTCCAAGGAGGCTGAAATCCTTGTCTAGGCTGCGAGCAGGGGGTGGTTAGAGTGGTCATTTTGTCCATCATACATATATCTAGTTGCTTAAAAGGAACTCTTAAAATTTTTTTGTCCTCATCTTATACATAGTCATTCTATTTAAGATGAAATAATTAATTTCCTACTAAGTCTAGCTAGGACACATACGCAATATATTATATTTCCCAAAATAACAAATCCGAGCTGCATGCTAATAAGGTGATTCAGAGTGTAAATTCTGGAGTTAGTTGCTAAAATCCTTAGTTGTGATGTTTGGAGAAATTTCCTTTATTTCTTTGTCTTTTGCTTCTTTCTCTGTAAAATGAAATAAAAATAAAATCTACAATAAGGGTTGTTTTGAAGATTAAATATGATAATATGTATATAAATAGCACATCACATCTCTCAACACATACTAAACACTACATAATTGTTTTTATAAATACATTTATACACATGCATACAAAAGTCACAGACAAGGTGAGCAGTGAGGTAGGATGGATGCTTCCTATAATAAATTTACTCCATTACAGTAGATTTTACTGTTCTCATCTTATCCATGAAGGAAAAGCATAGGTAGATTAAATTGGCTTCCGTAATCTCGCACGACTGGTTATTGATCAAGTAGAAGTCAATTCAGGATTCTGATGCTAGCTTGTCTCTACACGTAGTCTCCTTAAGCCACCATGCTCTGCCTCTAACAACATAGCCCTCTCTGCTATACAATGATCAGCATGGACAAAAAGCAAAGAAAGGAAAGAAAGAAGAAAGAAAGAGAAAGAGAAAGAAAGAAAGAAAGAAAGAAAGAAAGAAAGAAAGAAAGAAAGAAAGAAAGAAAGAAAGAAAGAAAGAAAAGAAAAGAAAGAAAGAAAAGTAAAAAGAAAGAACTCATGAAAACTGCTTTCAATTTTATCCCTTCTTCTTTCCACAATTTTTTATCACCAGTCATCCCCTAATTATCCTGGACAACAGATATGCAAGACTAGTTCCTTTAACTGATTTTTTTCTGCAGGGAAGTTACCATTCCCACAGCTCTAAGTGGATAATATTTTCAAGTAGTGTTCCATCCTATAAAAACTGGTAATATTAAAAATAATTCTTGAAGACCTACATGTATAATTTCCAAAATAATGAGTCAATAATGGCAGAAGAGGAAAGGAGAAACTGGGATATCAGAAGGTAATATTTGGTTTTAGCTGAGGAACTCTTCTCAGATGCTTATATCTCTCCCCGTTTAGGAACGCAGTGCTTCCCTTTTCATAATTGTTTGTTTTATTTTGTTTTTGTTTTCTCAAGGAATATTATCATAATCATATACAAAGAAATCAGTGACCCCATAACTGGTTTTTTAAAATATGGCCTAGATAAACAATTCTGTTCCTTTTTAACCAATAAGCATGCAAAATTCTGATTTGCCCTGTGATAGTAATGAAAATATATTTCTTTGTATAAATGAAAATCATCACTAATCAAAGAATATCCTTTTTTATATATAAAATTAAATAAATATAAAATGTTATGATAAATATTATAATTTAATAATAAGAAATATAGTTCACATAAAATGAGTAATTAATAGTAGGACCTTTAAAAGCTACATAGAGCCTTCCAAATCTAGTCCTGAGTGAAATAGTTAATGCAGCAACAGATATGAGATGCCCTGTACAACAGGGTATGTTTTCAAATCACAGTTCTATCAGTTGCTACTTGTCTGAATTTGGACAAGTTTATAAATCTCTGTGCTTCATCATCTCATTTGAACACAAAACTAAGGATAATTTCTACTTTCTGGATATAGCTTTTTTATATGCTTTTTTATCTATTTTTTAAATCTACTTTTGATATAGCTTTTGTTATTATTGCTAACATTACTACAATTAGGCACATGGTAGTCACACATTGATCTCAGAATAAGCAAATCTGTGCAAATAGAAGGTAATTTTTAATGGTGTGTTCTGTAACATTTTCAGAATAGTTACCATAAACTGTTGTGTGTTAGGTAGCTGAATTTTCAATGTACGCTTTACTGAAAATTCTTGTTTGCAAAGAACAGAAACCTACTCAATATAGCTTCAATAAAAGGGATTTTTGTAATTCTTACAAGTAACTAAGCTCAAGAAACATAATCCATTTGGGACTAAGGTTTACCAAATACTAATCCTTCAACACCCAACAGTCGATGTCATTTTAATTTCTCCCTGTATCTGCTTCATTTTCTTCAACCTCCCAACCAGCTTTTTGATCCTTCCTTCTCTTGCAAATAGCCCAACACTCACACCACCTTTGATTTCTTACTGGGAATTTCAAATCCAAATACCACTTGATATCTCAATGTTTGTATTATCAGAAAAAATTCTGGTTGGTTTTGGGTCACCCAATGGATTGTGAACCATCTGGGCCTAATCAGCCACAGTCTGGGTTAAATATGGATATAGATGCTTCTTCCAGAGGCTGTGAGAAAATCAAGTAATAAAACTTTTAAAGCAGAAATGAATAAAACAAAACAAAAACATGTTTTTACACTTGAAGGTATTTTTTAAAATGTTATATTTACATCTAGCTATTCTCACATATATATTAGCTATTTTCACATAAATCTTCTTTATACACATCGTAAGCTTTAATAGAATGTGCAGTAGTTCTAGTTTTCCCATTTTATATAGATCTGTATCATTCTTATTGACTTTACTTAATGAAATATTGGCTTTCCAGTGTCATCAGTATTGATCTTGCTGAAGGTGAAAGTGACTGTTAACTCTCAAAATCATTTGTAAATATTTAGTCATTCCTATTGATACTATGAAAAATAGATCAAGTGCTTATTTCCTTTCCTACAATAATATCATTTGACTGTAAGAGGAAGAAATCCATATCCTCATGGTAACTAACTAACTAAATAAATAAATAAAATAAACAAAAAACTCTGGATCTATATAAGGGACTACTCATATTTCAATTAAAGAATTACCGGCCTAAGAATCTAAAAATAAAGTTTTGTCTTGAGGTATTATTTTACCTCACTGCTAGCAATAGACATTTGAAAGTATCAGTGAAATGCAGTGGTCAACATTATACCTGCTTTGCTTGACAATATTCAGAACCCCTTTCCTTCTGGGCACACAATAGAATTGCCCTTTGGGCCCTGTATAATCAAGAGTGGTCATGAGACTCTTTTGTTACTTAAATATTAGCAAAAGTGAAATATTTCAATCGGAAGTATTTAATAATCAGTGTTTAATTTCTAGGTCTTTCCTGCCTTTTGAGGTTGATTGTGGAAGAGGCCTCATTAAAATTCGAAGGAGCCCTAGTCACCTATTGAAGGTGGCTGCTCTGGACTCATAGATATCTTTGAGTATTTGGAAACAATGTTTCTTTTTGTTATGTCACTGAGATTTGGGGGGTTGTTTGTTACCACAGCTTAACCAAACCCATCCTGACTTATTAGCATAGCTGTAAAATATTGATGTTCATTCTTCTTTTATTCTTTTGCTAAAAGCAAAGGTTTACAAAAAATACTCAAAGACTTTCTTTGTATCAAAATGTGGCCAATTTTTACCCATATAAATGATTAGAAATGAGAGACAATGAGAATTAATGTCATAAAACTCAGCCAATAATTTTATCTCCTCCTTAAATTAACATTTGTTCAAGGTCAAGGGGTCAGTGGAATGGACAGTTACTGTTAAACTTTTTCAGCCCATAATCTCTAATAGTTCCTAGTAAACAAAAGAAAATGGCTGAAAAGTAACTCAATAGTATAAAGTTATTTGGTATTATGCTTAAATAATTTCTAAAGAATATGTAGATAAAGGATAATTGAAAGGAAATATATAAATGTCAAAAGTTCTGTTAGAGTAGAAGTAATCTGAGTTATTTTTGTCATTATTCCAGTTAATATATTTTTATAATTTAATCATATTTCTTCCTTCCTTCCTTTCCTTCCTTCCTTCCTTCCTTCCTTCCTTCCTTCCTTCCTTCCTTCCTTCCTTCCTCTCTCTCTCTCTCTGTCCCTCTCTCTTCCTTTCTTTCTTTCTTCTTGACTTAAAACAACATGTATTTAGTAGCTTGCAGTTTCTATGAGCCAGGAGTCTGGGCCCAGCTGAGATGAATCTTCTGCTTCAGAGTCTCACAAAGGTTCAAGCACAATGTCAGCCAGGAATATGCTTCTCTCTGAGGCTTAACTGAGGAAAGATCTGCTCCTAAGCTTGTGTAGTCGTTGGCATCATTCAATTTCTTACAGGCTGTTGGACTGAGGGCTTCAACTTCTTGCCAGCTGTTGGCCGAAGGCCGATCTCAGTTGTTAGAGTCCTTCTTCAATTCCTTCTTTGAGGTGCCTTGTTAGTTCCTAGAAATCCAATTTCTACCTGCTCTGTGCTCAAGGAAGCTGACTTCTATCGAGTGTATCAGTTGAGCCCCTTTTGCCTTCTGGGAAGCACTGGCAGAAAATGCAGACAAGGAAGAGATTGAGTTTATGTTTCAATGACTTTGGCTTCCTCCCTGCCAGGCCTTGAGTTGGCAATTTTTTCTAAACAAAGAACGCAGCATTTTTAAATCTGATTGTCTTTAGCCCCAACTGTTGTCTCTGGATCCTGGTAACCGCTTTCTCCCCTTGCCATTCAAACAAATCATGGTAATGACATGCCCAGTTTATTGGTCCTGGGAGAGTTCACCATCCTTGTCAATTTCCTTTAACTTGCTCACACCTTTGAAGATATTTTATTTATTAAACTCTATTTACCTCATTTGTCTGTGTCATTAGTTTGTCCAGGGCCCTGATATAACATCCTTTGAGAAAAATAGCTTAACCTTAATCTACTACTCAGTAGTAGTAATCACTATTTTTTTCCTACCAATGTTTTACCCCATTGTTTTATTATGATAAAATATATATAACATAAAATTTACTATCCTAACTATTTTCAAGTGTACAGTTCAATGGTATTAACTACATTTGTGTTTTTGTGAAATTATCACTGCTGTCCATTCCCAGAACTCTTTTTATCTTGCAAAACTGAAACTCTATAACCATTAGATCATAACTCCCCATTTCTTACTGCCTTAGCCCCTGACAACAACCACTCTACTTTCTCTCTCTAACAGCCCTAATATCTCATATAAATGAAATCATAAAACAATTTTTTGTGTGTGCCTGGCTTATTTCACTTAGTATAATGTCTTCAAGTTCTATCCATGTTTTGACACATGTTAGTCCTTTCTAAGGCTGAATAATATTCTGCTGTATGTAGATACCGCATTTTGCTTTTCTATTTATTTGTCTATAAACAACCTAGATTGCTTCCATGTTACAGTTATTGTGAATAATACTCCTATGAGCATGGTTATACAAATATCTCTTTGAGATCTGCTTTCAATTCCTTTGAGTATATATCTAGAAGTAAAATGTCTGGATTACACGGTAATTTTATTAATTTTTTGAGGTGCCGCCATACTGTTTTTCACAATGTATGTGTCATTTTCCATCCTCACCAATAGTGTCCGGGACTCTCAATTTCCACATCCTTGCCAACACTTGTTTTTGGTCGTATAGGTCTATCCAGATTTTCTATTTCTTCATGGTTCAGTCTTTTTGGTTTGGGGCTTCTAGAATTGTTTCCATTTCATCTAGGTTATCCAATTTGTTGTATAATTGCTTGTAGCAATCTCTGATAATATTTTAATTTCTACAGAATAGGTAGTAATATTCCCTCTTTCATTTCTGATATTAGAAATGTGAGTCGTCTCTCTCTTTTCTTTGTTTAGCTAAAGATTAGTCAATTTTGTTGTTGTTTTGAGAGAAACCAATTTTTGGTTTAATTGGTTTTCTCTATTACTTTTCTTTCCTTTTTTTCATTTTGTTTTATGTGTTCTAATTCTCATTATTACCTCCCTTCTGCTATATTTGGGTTTAATTTGTTCTTTTCTATTTTCTTAAATTGTAAATTTAAGTTGCTGATTTGAAATTGGTTTTGGTTTTTAATATAAGCATCTATGGCAATACATTTTCACTTCACACTGCTTTCACTGTGTCTATAAGTTTTGATGTGTCCTATTTTTGCTTTCATTAATCAGTATTTTCTAATTTTCCTTGTGATTTTTCTTTAATCTGTTGATTATTTAAAAGTGTGTTGCTTAATTTTCACAAATTTGTGATTTTTCCAGTTTTGTTTCTGTTATTGATTTCTAACTTTATCTCCTTGTGGTCAGAGAAGATACTGTTTTTGATATCTATATATATTTAAAATCTATTGAGATTTAATTTGTGGCTTAACATATGCTCTATCCTGGGAAAATGTTCCATGTGCACTTGAAAAGAATATGTATCTGATATTGTTAGGTAGTATGCTCTGTATACATTCATTAGATTTAGTTGGATTTATTGTGTTTTTCAAGTTCTCTTATTTCCTTATCTTTTGTCTGGTTGTTCTATTATTGAAAGTAGGGTATTCAAGTCATCAACAATTATTGTAGAACTATTTCTGTCTTCAATTCTGACAATTTTCACTTATATGTGAATGGTCTATTATTAGGTATATTAATATATTTATAATTGTTATATCTTTATTGAACCTTTTATTAATATATAATGCCTTTTTTTGTAACCATTTTTTTATTTAAAGTATTTTTGTCTGATATTGGTATAAATAACCCTGCTGTCTTTTGTTTAACATGTATTGACTTTTTCTATCATTTTACTTTCAATCTATTTGTGTCTTTGGATCTACTGCTGTAGATCCAAATGTATATGCTTTGGATCTACAGCATATATTTACACCATGTTCTTATTCTTCTAACCTATGTCTTTTTATTAAAAAAATTAATCCATTTACATTTAAAGTAATTACTCATAAAAAAGGACTTGCTTCTGTCATTTTGCTGTTTTCTATATGTCTTTTAGCTTTTTTGTCCCTCATTTACTGCATTAACGCTTCTTTTATGATCACTTAACTTTTTGTACCAAAACATTTAAATTTTTTTCACTTTTTTTTGTGTATATATTTAGCTGTTTCCTTTGTGGTTACCATGGGGATTACATTTAAAATTTTAAAGTTATAATACTCTAATTTGAATTTATATCAGTTAACATAAATAACACAAAAAAGTCTGCATCTTTAATACCTCTATTCCCAAATTTTTCACTCGTTGATGTCCCAAAATTTCATCTTTACATAATGTGTGTCCAAAAAACAAAAACTAATAATTTTAATGCAGTTGTCTCTTAAATTATGAAGGAAACAAATTATAAAGTTACAAACCAAAGTTTTGATCCTAGCCTTTAGACTAAAAAAATTTTAAATCTATGTCTCTTAAATCATGCAAAATAGAAAAGTAGAATAAAACAACACTGCTGTTGCAATAATTCTAGTTTTTATAATTGTTCATGTCTTTACTTTTACTAAGATCTTTATTTCTTCATACAACTTTGAATTAATATCCTTATATTTCAATTTGCAAGATTCCTTTTATATTTCTTGCAGAGTCATTCCACTGGTAATTAATCTCTTACATTTTTGTTTACCTGGGAATGTCTTAATTTTCCCCTTACTTTTAAAGGATTGTTTTGTTAAATATAGTCTCCAGAGATCCAAAATAGTTACATCAATCTGATTCTGCGAACACAGTTCTTATCTAAGTGGGAAGACAGATTTCTGGTGCTTCCTACTCTGCTCTCTTCTCAGAATCCTAACATTACTTTATAAATGAATTAGTAAAATTTTTAAATTAAATAAATACAATATGTAAAAAGGATGAGAGTAAAAAATAACACCGATAAAATATACTATTAATTTCGAATATTAAAAAATTGACCTCATCAAAATTTACACCAAAATTAAATTTGCACGGAATGTTGACATATTAACATGCCAGAGATATTAAAAGTGGTGATATCTCTCAGGACTGTTAATACAGTTTTTACTGTGATATTGGGGAAAATAGCTTTCTGTTGTGGTCTTTCATAAAAAAAGATACTCCAGTATAAATAAGAAAAATGTAACCACCCACATAATAAACATATTTTCATAAACTTTTCAACTCATATAATTTTTACTACTCTCATACTAAAGAGTGATTTTCATCTGATGGCAGCAAAGATAAATAACCTAGGGAGAAAATCACCAGTTTTTTTAAGCTATATTTTCAATTGATAAGGTTTACTATCTGCTGACTTTTAGTTGTTTCTCCCCAAAGTAATTAGCCTGTGTTTCTGTAATTTTAAACTGCTGTCACCCTTTGTGCAATTAGAAACGTGGGGGGAAAATGAGCTGAAGGGATTATAGGATGTCTAGTCTTTCTCTGGAACAATTTTCTTAGACAAATAATCCTCTCTTGTTATTATTTACTCAGCTGCCTTCCTTACTGAGTTATTATTATTCCACGAAAATAATTTTGAAGATCTGAATAAAGGAATATTTTCTTTTATTTATACTCTTGACTTCTGATCAACAGTTCAAAATTGTATGAAATAGGGTGATAAACTACTTCAGCCAGGGACAGTGTTAGGGAGTTTCATTAGTACTCATTAGGGCTACCATTGGAAAGAACCCAAAATGGTCTATCTCTGAGAAGATTAGGGGAAATCACTAGCAAATTTTATTGAGAAACTGATCGTAAGGCAGAAATCTAGTTCCTCTGAGACCATGTATAATGTTAGAATTTAATTCAGGAAACCTTCCTTTCTTCTATCAATTATTCATTCGAGTCATCAAACAAACATACTAAATACATATGATATTTGTACCTATATTAAATTCTCAAATTTGTAAAACACATTTTCTGCTGTTTTCCTTCATCTGGTGCCTCTATGTTTTCATTTGTCCTCAATTCTGGAGCATTTCCTTAGTCTGACTCCAGGGTGAGGTAGGCACAGAAGGGAATAGTATGGTAAACTGTTTATCATCTAGCTTGCGGATTCCCTTTCTTGTTTGGGAAACTCCATACCTTATGAGTCATAGAAGAGCAAGAATTCATAATAGCCTCACTTCTCCAGCTTCCTTTGCAGCTAAGATACAGGCAAGAGACAAGCAACACGAGGGACTAAGAGCAGCAACTGGTATCCAGTTTTGGCAGAATCAGAGGAGAAGGATATTGGAAAAATTCCTGATTCTCTAGACCATGCCTTTTCCCTGTGAGAGATTCTGAATCATCTGTAACAAACTATTTTTCTACTTAAATTAGCCAGGTCTAGTTTATGATGCTTGAAGTTATAAAATCTTCCTGCAAGACAGAGCTCGGTATCCTCAAAGTAAAAAGTAGATAATAATTTGTGACCTAGGCTTGAAGAAGGCTCCAGAGAATGCAATATTGATGGGTAATTAGTAAGTAATGAGGAGGACTTCTGGAGCAGATAATATTTGGAAATATAAGTAACCAAGCTAGAAACTTTATTAATAGCAATGGCCATTAAGCTCTAACTTAGGTGATAATAACTGTGCTAACGTATGTACCTTAGTTCAGTGTTTCACGAGCTATCCCAGGCTGTTTGCTAAAGTTGTGAATTTCCAGGCTTCAATCCAAAAGCATTCTATCAGGATTGAAAATAAGCTGTTGACATATATGTATTTTTCATAAGCATCCTAGGTAATTCCAATATTCGAGAAAGCTTTAGAAATAGTGTATTATTTCTTTGATCATCACCAAAAAAACCTGCAAATATGACTGTTCCATTTTACAGTTGACACAGCTTCAGAGAAGTTATTAATTCAAAAACATAAATGAGTGGTACATTCACATTATAGACTGATGCATGTAATTTTCTGAATCTGATCTCTGCCCCATTATGTTATAACAATACTCATCAAAGACTCTGGTAGGTTCTTGAGATACAGATAAGTTTGAGTTTACCTTCAGTCTGACAACTACTGCCTATATAATGTCTAACTTATTTAACTTTCTGGACTTCAATCTCTCATTTGGAAAATGAGGGATTATAATATCTATCTACCTTTAAATTCTTTGGTAGATAACTTGAAATAAAATTTATAAAATTTATGAAACTCAATACAGTTTTTTTTCTCTCTCTTCTATTTTCTAGTCATCTGTGTATTCCATAATTTCAACAGAGAATGTGTTAGTTTTTTACTAAACCAATCTCCCTCTCTCTTCTGGCCACAGGTAGACAACATTTCACAGCTTCTATTTGCTATAAACAGAAATAAGAAAATATCTTTTTTCTCCAATGTCATATTTGGACTCTGGTTCTAACGACTTGCTGAATTCTGACTGATATCTGCCTTGGCCCAAGGGATCCTCTCTTCTCGCTCTCTACCCAGTGCTACTTGAATGTAGAAGAAAGTGGAGCCAAAATTGGAAACAGTCAGGTCTCTGGATGTGACTGCATGGAGTCACAGGTGAATTATACATGAGTAAGACATAAGCCACCATTTTGTTAAACTATTGAGATTTATACACTTACATGACCCAGCAGCTAATTATCCTGATTAATACAGAGAAAAAAATGCAAGTACATGCCAAGTTTTGTAATTTTAAAAAATTTTGCTTTTTAAATTGTGTTTAAGATTACAATTTGATCAACTCTGCATTGATTATGGTCATGAATGATTGGA
>NW_011888914.1:1670385-1673164 GCF_000151845.1 Pteropus vampyrus
TATTTGACAAGACAGAACAAACTTATTAGATTAGTCTAATAAATAATAAGAAACCATGGAAAGTAAGTTCTGCAGGAACTGAGGAATATGAGACAATGTCATTCATGTATGCTGAATAAAGCTGACCCTGAATGACTTGTTTTATAAAGAATATCTTATTTTTAGCAGATTACATGCATTATATAATATAAACATTGAAGAAAATCTAAGTGATCTGATCAGGATATGTCCTTACTGGCTGGCACTGCTCTTTTTCACCTCTTACAGGTGCCTGATTGAGGCTGACATGCTGGGAGGTGGAAAGTAGAACTATTTTTCAAATCTTGAGTCCCTAAGACATACAGATTCCTCTCCCTGCCTTAAGTTTTATTTTATCTGTGTTTCTAAAGTCACTCTGTCTGCTTGAGTAGCGCAAAATTTAGCTTGAGCTTTAAAATTCAAACAAATAAAACTCCATTAAATTATCTCAAGGTGCAGACTGTGCCACATCAGGTAAGTCACAGTTTCACAGCTGCATGTACCAGTGTGGAACTCAATTACACTGACCCCAGGAGTCTCTTTCAACACTCTCTTCATCACTCTTCCTTCATTCAATGGGTTTATCACTACCTCTGACCCTTTGATTAATGGTTTATGCTCGATGATTCACCTCTTATCACAGCCAGGCCCTGGGAACCAAGAGCCAAAAGGAACCCCAGACTTCAGCTTGAACTGTTTTTAACCTTTGTCACTCAAACTATTTATAATGACATCCTCTGTGATCTGCTCCTAATAATCTCGAACTATCCTCTTTCTTCTAATGGGAGCTTCTAATTTTCTACTCTTTTAAAGATCTTCCGCCCACTCGAATTTGCTCTCTTTATCACTCTGCCTGTCTTCTACTCAGATCACCTACTATCAGAGATCAAATCCTTGGGCCATCTTCAGCCACACAAAATTCAAATTACCATGGGAGGTTTTGTTTCTTGATATAAACTCTAGCATTAACATCCTTTGTTCAAAAATTTTATTAGAGATCAAGATCTTTTCCCTGATGTAAATGATTTTAGAAAGACTTTTTCTTTTTTGTCATAGACTCATTCTATTTATTTTTAAGCATTGAAATCCACAACACCCCAATACCCTCAAATATTAAAAGTTAAATATCACTGCAGTTATGTAAGATTTGCAAGTAATAGATGTCTTCTTTCTGCTTAATGCTATGCAAATCTGTCTCAGATAAGTTTGGAATGTCCCCAGAACAGGAGATATAACAAGAATTGAGGAGAGCTCTGTAACCTTATGTTTAGTGGTAGGAAAAGTACTTAAATGTTCGGATGTGGAAAACGGCCACAAAATAACCTTTTATGTTCCCACTCTCTGCAGAATATTTCCTAAAGCTTAGTAGAGCTAGGTAGAAATGGGCTCTGGATTAATTTTGACCTTCTGTGGCAATGCATTTTCAAGACCAAGAATTTCTGTGTGCAGAATATTAAATGTCAAATGCAAATATGAAAATGGAGCTACAGTTTCAGATAGTCCCTAATTGATACTGAGCAGAGTATTCCCTTTAAATGTTAATGAAACTGTTGTAATTACTAAATGACCAAAACAGCTCAGAAGCCAGGGTTCACAGCTGTAAACCATTACTTGTAAATTACTGGCACAGGCCTACATTAGCAGATGGCTCGGCCCATGGAAGAAAACTTTCTCAAGATGCTTTTCTTCCAGGCCTAGGCTCAGGAGCAAATTAGATGAGCATATTAGAGAGGGCCAGAGTGCCTCTTTGGACATGTCGCTGGAGATAAGCACCTTCTTTGATCTTCTTATTTTTTTTCATTACATTCTTTTTGGAAAGTGCTGAATATCAGAGAACAGAAAGTAAAAAGAAGGAGAAACTGACAGAGCTTATAAATATTGCACGAAGGTTCAGATATGCACATTTCAGCTGGCTTCTTAAGGGCAGTGTGTTTCCTACATCCTGAAGCAGATGGACATGCTGAGATGGAGGTAAATAATGAAAGGGGAAAGGGAGTGTGTGTGTGGGTGTGTGTGTGTGTGAGAGAGAGATGGTGAGACCTGCTAACAAGCCAGTGGCAGAAAAGCAATTAGAAGAAAAATAGTACATTTGAATGGGCTTAGTACCCTCAAGACAGAGAACATCTATAAAGCTGTGTAAGCAAAACTGTGCAGTAGAAACAAGCTATGTCTTTATTAGAGAAGGCCTGTGGCTCTCCACAGCTTTGTTCTGTAAATTTCATACCAGTTTTGCAAACTCTCTGAGGTTATTAACTTTAGAAGAGATTTTTTTTAAAGAGTTGGGTGAGTCCTGCAGTTGAGCCTTACATTAATATGAAAAAGATTAATTAAGACATCTGGCAAGAACCGGAGGAAGGAGTTTATCTTATAATATATATTAGAAACTATCCTAAGAATAAAACGATTTTTCCTCACAATGAACTGCTCCGTAGAGAAAATGTTTAAGGGATAGTTGTTTACAATCAAACCAGAGAGGACTGGCAATTTCTGTCTTCTGAACAGTTTGAATCCCAAAGTAATATGGAAAGCAGTTATTAAGATTTCAAAATGTACCTTCATAGAAAAAGAATATTATAATTGTTTCTATGTTTAGAGAAAATATCAAATTAATATAAATAATTCGACCCCATGTTTGCGGAAGGGACAAAGCATGGAGGCACATGGTATGAACCAGGATGTGGGTCAAAATTGCCATAAAATCATCAGGTATGAAAAATTGAGACATAAAATTTGAGAATTTTGTCAAGGTAATGCATAATAT
>NW_011888914.1:1673214-1675402 GCF_000151845.1 Pteropus vampyrus
TGTAAATTTCATACCAGTTTTGCAAACTCTCTGAGGTTATTAACTTTAGAAGAGATTTTTTTTAAAGAGTTGGGTGAGTCCTGCAGTTGAGCCTTACATTAATATGAAAAAGATTAATTAAGACATCTGGCAAGAACCGGAGGAAGGAGTTTATCTTATAATATATATTAGAAACTATCCTAAGAATAAAACGATTTTTCCTCACAATGAACTGCTCCGTAGAGAAAATGTTTAAGGGATAGTTGTTTACAATCAAACCAGAGAGGACTGGCAATTTCTGTCTTCTGAACAGTTTGAATCCCAAAGTAATATGGAAAGCAGTTATTAAGATTTCAAAATGTACCTTCATATAAAAAGAATATTATAATTGTTTCTATGTTTAGAGAAAATATCAAATTAATATAAATAATTCGACCCCATGTTTGCGGAAGGGACAAAGCATGGAGGCACATGGTATGAACCAGGATGTGGGTCAAAATTGCCATAAAATCATCAGGTATGAAAAATTGAGACATAAAATTTGAGAATTTTGTCAAGGTAATGCATAATATGGAACTTTCCAGGGTATTTATGTTTTATGTCTGAAACCTATGAGACCAGAATAATCAGAGTTAGAACTGGCCCATAAAATCATTAATGAATGATTAATGCGTTGATAGAGTGTCTTTTTGAATCTAGATCCCGGAGGTACAGTATTGCAAGAGCATGATGAAAAGACTCGAATTCTTCTTCCTGAATTTAGAACCTGTTCTGGGCAATATTTTGAGCTATCTGATGTTGGCCTTCAGTTTTTTAACACTTTTCTGTCTTCCTCATTCACAGGCACCCTAGAAGGCTCGATAATCCCAGCCTTCCACCTAGGTCTGGTAAACATGATCTTTACTTTTTTCTTTCTTTCCAGACTTTCCTCCCTTCACAGGAGATACTCTTAGATATTTTTAAGAAGAATGCAAGCAAGTGTCTAAGCAGTTTAATCTATTTATTATGAGAGATATTCAATCAATCTTTAACTCTTTCAGAAATGGAAAGCATTTTTGGAAGTGGAACATCATTCAAATGTAGTAAAGTTTCTAAATTCAGGAAGAACTGCATTCATAAATCTGGCCTTAATACTTACTACCTGTGTAAACTTAAGCATGTAACTCAACTTATCTATGCCTCATTTTATCATCTATATATTGGGGTAATAATAGTATCTACTCCATGTGATTAATTTGAAGAATTTGAAAGAATATACTCTCTGATAGATATTAAAATGTTCAATGAAAGTAACTCAAAAAATATTTGAATTGACACATTCAAATAGTAGACATTTTTACATAGTGAAAATAAGGGATTCAGTCACGGAAAAGAATATTTCCTACATGGAAAACTAGTAAAAAGAAACTCATCTCCTGGTTTTAATAATACATTATAATTATACAAAATGTTACCACTGGGGAAAGCTGGGTGATGAGTAAATGGAACCTCTCTGTACTATTTTTGCAATTTCTTTTGAGTCTATTTCAAAATAAAATTTTTTTTAAAAAGTCAACAAACCTATTCTTTTTTTTGTCCCCTCATTTGTTTTTGAAACATAGGTTCTTGAAAGCCTTCAGATTTTTCATGCAATTCCCATGTCCACTGATATAAAGAGTGGTTTCAAACAGAGAATTGTGTTGTGTGAGTGCATGTGCACACACATGCACAGATATGTATGTTGGGGCCAGTAATACTTATATATTTGTCAGTTTTGAGATGAAAGGATAACCATCTGTGGTTATTTCAATTGATCATTGTTGGGGGATAAAAAGAGTTTATTTTTGTATACTCTCTTAGAATCTGAAAGATTTTATCCAAAGATGTTTTAACAGTTAATATACTGCAATCATATAAGCATGCTTAGTTATTTTAAGGCCATGAACCTTTTTGAGAATTTAATGAAAGCTATGAACCCTTCCCAAGAAAATGTATTAAAATAAATTTAAACTGTTGGCAAGGCTGTGGAGAAAAGGCAACCCTCACACACTGTTGGTAGGATTGCCAAATAGTGCAGCCACTATGGAAAACAGTTTATAAGTCCCTCAAAAACTTGAAAATAGAACTGCCATTTGACCTGGGAACTTCACTTCTGGGTATTTATCCAAATAAAACCAAAACACTGATTTGTAAAGATCCATGCACCCCTATGTTCATGGTAGTGCTATTC
>NW_011888914.1:1675452-1685720 GCF_000151845.1 Pteropus vampyrus
TTCAAATAGTAGACATTTTTACATAGTGAAAATAAGGGATTCAGTCACGGAAAAGAATATTTCCTACATGGAAAACTAGTAAAAAGAAACTCATCTCCTGGTTTTAATAATACATTATAATTATACAAAATGTTACCACTGGGGAAAGCTGGGTGATGAGTAAATGGAACCTCTCTGTACTATTTTTGCAATTTCTTTTGAGTCTATTTCAAAATAAAATTTTTTTTAAAAAGTCAACAAACCTATTCTTGATTTTGTCCCCTCATTTGTTTTTGAAACATAGGTTCTTGAAAGCCTTCAGATTTTTCATGCAATTCCCATGTCCACTGATATAAAGAGTGGTTTCAAACAGAGAATTGTGTTGTGTGAGTGCATGTGCACACACATGCACAGATATGTATGTTGGGGCCAGTAATACTTATATATTTGTCAGTTTTGAGATGAAAGGATAACCATCTGTGGTTATTTCAATTGATCATTGTTGGGGGATAAAAAGAGTTTATTTTTGTATACTCTCTTAGAATCTGAAAGATTTTATCCAAAGATGTTTTAACAGTTAATATACTGCAATCATATAAGCATGCTTAGTTATTTTAAGGCCATGAACCTTTTTGAGAATTTAATGAAAGCTATGAACCCTTCCCAAGAAAATGTATTAAAATAAATTTAAACTGTTGGCAAGGCTGTGGAGAAAAGGCAACCCTCGCACACTGTTGGTAGGATTGCCAAATAGTGCAGCCACTATGGAAAACAGTTTATAAGTCCCTCAAAAACTTGAAAATAGAACTGCCATTTGACCTGGGAACTTCACTTCTGGGTATTTATCCAAATAAAACCAAAACACTGATTTGTAAAGATCCATGCACCCCTATGTTCATGGTAGTGCTATTCACAATAGCCAAGATATGGAAGCAACCTAAGTGCCCATCAATAGACAATTGGATAAAAAAGTTATGATACATATGTACACTACAGTAGAATATTACTCAGCCATTAAAAAAATGAAATCTTACCATTTGCAATGGCATGGATAGACCTTGAGGGTATTATGGTGAGTGAAATAAGTCAGGCAGAGAAAGATAAATACCATATGATTTCAGTAATACGTAGAATCTAAGGAACAAAAGTAACAAACTAAACGAAAACAGACTCACAGATACAGAGGACCAGCTGGTGACTGCCAGAGGGACTAGGTAAAAAGGCAAAGGGATAAAGAAGTACAAATTAGTAGTTATAAAATATTTATGGGGGTATAGAGTACAGCATAAGAAATATAGTCAGTAGTATTGTAATAGCTATGTGCAGAACCAGGTGGGTACTAGAGTAATTGGGGGTAATCACTTCATAAACTATATAAATGTCTAACCATTGTACTGTATACTTGAAACAAATATAAAATAGAACTTAAAAATTTTTTAAAATAAAATAAATTTAAACTAAATGATGTAAGCAATTCATCTCTATTATAAATCATTAGTGAACTCCTACTGCATGCTAGTAACATAATAGATGTGGGGGTGGCAGAGTGTAGGGTGTATGAAAGAAATGAGATAAACCTGGTCTCTCTCCAGTGAGAAATGGAATAGTAAAGAGACATTATAATGCAACATGCCTGGTGCTATTTACTGGGAGTAAATGTACTCTATCATATAGGAGGGGCATCTAGGCCAGACTTGAAAGAATCAAGAAAGATTTCCAGGGAAAATGAACTCTAAGTTGAAACCTGAAGGAGAAGTAGACATTAGTCAGTTGATGGAGAAGTTTTTAGCATAAGAAGCAGATCATTGGAAAGTGTGGATACAAGAAAGAGTAGTTGCAGAACTCTAAGCAGCTCAGAAAAGCTAGAATATGACATATGAAGAAGAAAGGAACAATGATAACATCAGGAAAGTGAACAGGGGCCAGACCATGCAAGACCTTGTAAACCCTGTTAAAAAATCTTGACTCTTGAAGAACACTGGAAAATCTCTGCAGAGTTTTAAGTAGAGTTAAATTTGCATTGTAGAAAGCTTACTCTAAGCTCTCTGATGAATGGACTAAATAGGGGAAAATCTGGGATGAGGGAATGCAATAATAAGCCAAGTGCAGCAACTCAAAGAAGAGATAATGATGTCCTGCACTCTTGGCAAGGAACATAAAGAGAAGTAATTGGGTGTGTGAGATTTTTGTAAGAAGTAGAATAGATATAATTTTATTTATTTGGATGTGAGAGGTGAAAGAGAGAAAAGTTGGACATTAACCCAAGATTTCAATTCTAAGTCACTGAGTTGCTGACGGTACTCCTCATTTAGATAGACATCAGAAAAGAAACAAAAGTTTGAGTAAGAAGAGATTAAGTTTTGGGCTATTTGAATTTTAATTTCTATGGGCTATCCACGTATCCAGTGGGACATTTAGATATGCAGCTCTGGGCTGTGGAAAGACATACTAGAACTAGTATGATTTGAAAATAATTAAAGCCACAGCAGTAGATGAGATCATACAAAAGAAAGATAGAACTTCAGTTAATTAAGGAAAAAGCTAAATCATTGCAAAAAAAGGACCTTATAATACTCTTACTTGGAGGAAAAAGATATCCAGTTTTCTCTAAATCATTGCAAAATAAAGGACCTTATAATAAATACCCTTACTTGGAAGAAAAAGATATCCAGTTTTCTCTCCCCAATGTGATGAGACCAAGCTGATAGAATGGCTGAACTCTACACAGGCATTTAGGGACTCTTATATCTGGGCAATCTGCCATTCCAGAGGTGTTATCATTACTGTGGCTGAACCTGGAGTATGGACATGTCTAGATTTCAGCCATTTGTAGTAATTGCCATCATAAATGGAGAGAAAGGAAAAAGAGTAGATCTGCAGATTTATATTCGTTCATAGGTTTGGTGATGAAAGTTGAGAAAATGGCTCTGTAAAGGCGAAATCGAGACCATTACTGAGAGCAAGGGGAGCATGGCAGGGTCATAAATCAAATGTGTGAAGGAAGTTTCGATTGTTGCCATGGAGAACTGGAAACAAAGTCTTCTGGAGAAAGTGAGTGGTCTAGATTGCTGGTCATTCTGGAGTACCTAGTTAGGTTTGGAAACCATAACTTTGTAACAATCGTACCAAACTATTCAATCACAAAATGGTAGAAACATAACATGAAAGAAATCTTTACAAAGATTTACATTTTCCTTGCTTTCATGTATTTATAAATATAATTAAAGGCAGCTTACTTAAAATTTTAAGCCATCAAAAATTTAAGATTTGAATTTTATAAACATGACAAATTCTACCCCAAAGGAAACTGCAGCAAGAATTTGCTATCATTCAACTTTTAAAAATACGGAATGGCCATCGATTTGAAAGCATGCATATTATCTTTGACATCTAATTTTGATATTTTTGGTGGTTTGTTTAGATGGCTTCATGTGCTAATAACCTTGTTTACAAAGATACATGAGTGTAATCGATGTTTTCACAAATGGCTCTGACAGGCACGTAAACATTGAAAGTAACAACTGAATCCCCTGGGACTTCTTGACTTGAAATCCTGGCTTGGCAAGTCCTTTGTCCTAAAGTCATCTAGATCACAGTCTGCCACAGCGATTCTCTCCATCAGGAAGAAGAGGATCACGAATCTATATTTCAACATTTAAGTTGTTTGAGCAGAAATAATCTTGAGAAGGCCTCTATTGTTTTCGAAGAATTTGTAGTTTTTTTTCCCTACAGAGAATTTACCAATCCTATATCACAAAATAGTAGAAACACAGATTAACACAGACTAAAAACATGATTATTCTAGCATTTATAAATTTGGAATAGTTGCCTGATTCTAGTCTTTGATTCAGAACTGGTAACTTGGATGCAATAGTTTGTGGTTTGTTACGGTGGTGGTTTGAGGTAGGGATGGGAGTGCTATGTTAGTTTTGTTTTGCTTTTAGCAGCATCTATAATTCAAGGCTTAGTTTTAAATGAATTACTTCATACATATTGTCAAAAAAATATCCTTTCCTTAACCAAGATATGAATCAACTCCTCCTTAGTAAGTAGTTCTGTCCCCCTCCAATAAATATATACATACACACATACATACATATGTACATACATACATATGGGGGAGTGAGAAGGGGATGCGGGAGAGGGGCGGGGAGAAAGAGAAGAGGAGAGAGAGAGAGAGAGAGAGAGAGAGAGAGAGAGAGAGAGAAGGTAAAACTGTTTCTCAAAATGCAATAAGCACTTAAAGTTTTCTTTTGGAACATGTAGTAAAGAAGTTGATGTTTTTCTCTTATCCCTTGACCAAAGATGCCAAAATGAAAGATTTAAATCCTTGGCTCTGATAAAGTTGATTTTTCATGGCAATAGATGAAGCTCCTTTCAGAACTGCTGGCAGAGTTTCTATGACATTGCATGCCGGTGTAGAAGGCAGTGAGTCATTATGACATGTAGAATACCTTTCTTCAAGATAGCAGCCAAACCAGATGTGTTGCCAAGCATTGCAGGTGCTCCACCTGTGCACAGAATACCAAGATTTGTCTCCCAGTGGAAGCTTTCCTTGGCAAAGACACTTTTCACCATTTTGAAGACACATATTCTTTTTGGGTTCCAAAACAGGTTCAGAAAATGCAAATTTTTCTTTGATGATGACAGTGCTCATACAGTTGATGAAGACTAGGAGCTGCCTTTACTAAAGGATGTCTATAATTTTGTTCAGTTTCATGCATCATGCAAATGACAGCGGCCTTTTCCTTCAAGATTTGCTTTAGAATAGTGCAAAACATATTAGTACTTCTAGAATGGATGATGTTTGTTGACAAAGGCAATTTTCTTTGACAGTTCAAAGGCACAAAGTGACTGAACATGGCTCTACAGAAGTCCTTCTAAATGGAGACTTATTTTGTTTCAGCATGAAGTAAACGTATGTGATGCTCTAATATATGGTTTCTCTGTTGAGAAATCTAAGTTCTTATAAATATCCAATCTAAAAAGTTAAGGCTTTTTCTCATAAAATAGATCCATATCATCTGGTAATGTTTGCATGATGTCCAGGTATAAGATTCTTCTTCCATTTGGTTAAATTTAACTCTGGCTTTTTTGCCCCATGATTTTCAGATATGATATGAAAGTAAGATCAAAGGATACATAAGTTCCTTAATCCTTTTACTTTTTTTAATTTATGTTTGCTAACTCAAGCTAGATCTGACATCCACAGTCATAATGGCAGGATACATTTTAATATATATCAGTAGAAAGTATTCTAGAATTACAGTATGATAAAGATTAGTTCATTTATTTTTTATAAAATCATGACACATCTGCTATGTGCCAGGAGATAAAGCACTGAACAGAACACACCAAAACATCTTTCTTCATAGAGCTTACATAGTTGTGCATCACCAATATATGCTTCCTAAATATATAGTAGCATTCCATGCCACTCAGTAATTGCTTTGAGTAAAATAAAATATTAATAACAATTTACAAAATTAATGCTAAAATAATTTTTTATATATTTTCTTAAAATAATGGCAAAGAGATTAAAGAAACAAATTGTCTAGGTTTTTAAAAATTTATTTGGTCATTTTTATACCTGGTTTCTAACTCCCTGAAACTGCTGCCTAGATCTCTAGGATCTCACGGACATAGTGCACAAAGTTCAGGCACAAGAAAAATATTAATTGTTGAAAAGTAAACAACATATATTTAAAATGGGAAGACAATTTTGTTTATTTGAAAGAATTAAAAGATAATGCTTTCTGAGCCTTGCCTCGATAGCAATATATTTATTTATATTATTATACTTATTTATATTACATTGTATCATAGAGTTTCTCTTTAAGCCACTATGTTTTTTAAAGTTTTTTTTTGAGCATATGAAAAACTCCTGACAGTAAAATTTTCAAGTTACTTTCCAAGATAACAGTTTAGTTATCACATATCTCAGCTTGGGCTGCTATCACAAAATACCATAAACTAAATGGCTTATCAACAACAGAAATTTATTTGCTCATAGTTCTTGAGGCTGGAAATTTGAGATATTAGTGCCAGCCTGGTCAGTTTTTGGTGAAACCCTCTCCTCTGGGTTATAAACTTCTGACTTCAGTGTCCTCACATAATGGAAAAGGAGGAAGCTAGTTCTCTAGCCTCTTCTTATAAGGCACTAATCCCAATCATGAGGGCTCACCTCATGACCTTATTATCTCCCAAAGGCTCCCCTCTAAATACCATCGCATTGGGTATTAGATTTCAACATATGAATTGGGAGGAGGGCTCAAACATTCAGTCCATAACCTCATCACAAAGCTACTTGTCTTCGGAAAGGTTTGTAACCCCCATAAATTGCTTCAAGTGAGCAGCTTTCCTTTGGAATCAACCTAATCTTGCCTCTCTGTGAAATTTTGACAATATGTATAAATTAAACTGTCTCAGTCACTGCCTTCAAGCTACGGAAGGCCTTTTATTGTGTTGCAAAAAAAAAAAAAAGGATAAGTACAATTAAATTTCTACAATAGTCTCCAATTAGAAAGTAGAAAGACAAAACCAATAGTTGTTAAAAAACATCTGCTCTTTTGTCTGCCCGATGCAGCTATTCACCACGTACGCACAACCCTCCCAGTCATATGTTCTAGGAGTTTCCTTGCCCTAATACGAACTGGATATTTCCAAAGGAAGTTTTCATCTTTTTACAGATTCTGAATCACCTGTTCGTGGTGATTATTATTAATGGAGTTACAATCTGACTTAGGACCAACACATATCTTTCCTTGGGATTTATAATTCAGGTTTCATATATTAGGAAACTTAAATGTGGAGACTGCCAGTAACATTATGTCTAGCAAACGTGGGAGAAGTCAACAAAAAGAGAAGCAGAGTGTAGAGGATAACATTTATTCCCCCAGCTCTTATTACAACTCTGTCTTTCCCTTGGTTATGTTAGCCAATAAATTACTCTTGTTTGATAGAGGTAGTTCAAGTCCATTTATACCACTTGCAGTAAAATTGTATAATTGTTCTGATCATACAATGGATCATTGAAATTTCAGTTTGTAAATCTGATTAGTTACCTTATCACTAACAGATTAATTGTATCAATGAAATAAGTCTATTTTAGCATTTACATGGTGCTTTTATATCTAATAGATGCTAAATCTATTTTTAGAAGGTTAATTGTCATATTTTAAAACATAATTTTACATTATATTTATTGGTAATAATAATGACAATAAATTATATAGAAATAGGAAAAAAGGAATGTTTAAACAAAAATTTTCAAAGAACTTTGATGGAGAAGAGAAGAAAATATGTTTTAAATGTAAAAAAAATGATTCTTAGCCTAAGCATAGGAATAATATAACTTGGATTTAAATCATATTTTTACATATATTTAAGTATCTATTTTTTCAACAAGATTATAAAATAATGGATCTCTAAGGCCTGCACATCTATGAAGTTGTAATATTTTTTTTTAAAAACACATCATTGTCAAAGGAATATTGATCTTACAGAAACATTTCACAACACGTACCATCCATCATCATTTTGAAACTGTGTGCAAACTAAGAAAATAATTTCTGTACATTATTCAGAAAATTATGAAATTCTAAATTGCTACATCTGTTTTTCCTCCATGTGTAGTGGAAGAAAAATAGTTACTTTCAAGACTGACCACAGAATTTCATATGGGAGAACAGTGATGCTAAAAGAATAAAACAGTGGGTGTTTTGGTCACTAGATGAGCTTGTTTGAGTGGAGTCTGTTAATCCTGGGTGAGAAAAGTATCAGGGAAACTGCTCCATGTAGAAAAAGGAACAGCTATTTGGTAGTTGGAAAATGGGGAAATAGTCATACTAGCAAAATATGACAAAACTGTTAGATGATGTTGCGTGAGCATTTGAGGCAGGTAATCCTGCTTTATACAATGGCAGCTCAGGTCTCTCTTTTTGTCTAGCCTTGCTTGATGGGGGAAGATGGCTTAGTCTACGAGACACGTGTGAGAGGAGAGAGATGTCCACAGAAAAAAAAACACACAAAAAAGACAACAACACAACAAAAACACAAAAAAAAAAAGGGAGGGCAAAAGGATAAAGGTCTTAATGACGCTTAAAGAACATTTTCTATGCCGATACTAGAAAAATAAAAAAAGACACATTCATCCGCCAACAAACGGCTATTAAGTACCATGTACTTGAAATGGTTATTAAGCACGATGTACTTGCCAGATAATCTTTCAAGTGCTGGAGTAATCACGTTGCTGGGCGGGGAGAGGGAAACAGAAAAAAACAAAAACGAAAACAAAAAAAAAACAAAACAAAACATGGAGTTCACAGAGCTTACATTCTAGTTAGGAAATACAAGCAACGAACCAAATAACTGAATAAAATATGTACTATGTTAATGATTAATTCTATTTTTTAAAAAAAGAAAGAAAAAGGTGAGAAAGAAACAAAGATGAGGGCAAAGGTGTTTGTGAAGTTTTATAGAAGGTAGCCAGGGAAAAGATGAGATAGTGACCTTTGAATGAAAGCACAGCCTTGCAGATATCTTAAAAAGAGCTATCCAGACAGAAGAAAGGGTAAACCAAAGGCCCTGAAATAGAAATATGCTCGTTATGTTTAAAGAATGGCAAAGAGGTTATATTAGCTGGAAGAGAGAGCAAGTGAGGGACAGAATAGTAGGAGATGATATCAGAGTGATGATGGAAAATGGATGTTGCAGACTGTGTAGGTCCTTGCCCAAATAATGTGCATGTGAATCCTGGCATCCTATTGAAATGTAGCTTCTGCTTCAGTAGGTCTGAGCTGGAACTTGAGATTCCAAATTTTACAAGCTAACAGATAATAGACCATACTCTGAGTAATGAGGTTATAAA
The DNA here is from genome assembly GCF_000151845.1 of Pteropus vampyrus. Classification (NCBI taxonomy): domain Eukaryota; kingdom Metazoa; phylum Chordata; class Mammalia; order Chiroptera; family Pteropodidae; genus Pteropus; species Pteropus vampyrus. Next base: position 1,684,301 of record NW_011888914.1, read on the forward strand.
GCATAAAAAGGACTTTGTTATGGAGTGGAAAGCCAATAGACAGTTTGAAGCAAAGGTTAGACATCTGACTTAATTTTCTAAACATCATTCTATTTTCTTGATGATAGATTAAAGGGATTACAAGGTTATTGAAATAACTCAAATGATTGCTGATGATGATATAGGCCAGACAAGCAGGAAGCAGTAGAGGTGGTAAAGTGTTGACTCTGGATATATTTTGATACTAAATATGACAGAATTTGCTAAGAGAACAAATCCAAAGAATGAAAAAAAGTGAATGTGAATTAGAGCATTTACGTGGTATGTAGAAGGGAATAGAAAGGTCAATAGAGGTTTTTTGTTTTTATTTTTGCTTTTGCATAATAGATTTTTAAATGTATATAAACATACAGAGAATTCTGTAATGTACTCACGGACATCCCTTACCAAGATTTGCCATTTATCAACATTTTGAAAAAATTGTAAGAAGCAGATTTTTAAAGTCAAAAAAAAAAAACAATAAAAACGTTTACATACTAGTGAGAAAGGATGACAAAAGAAGAAAAATGTGATGATTAGCAGAGATAGGGAGAAATGCTAGAGAGATTTTCCTGAGTAGATGAGAGGGGATAGGTCTTCATGCACAAGAGATAGAATTAGCTTTTGGTTAGGCATGAACAACAAAATAATTCTTTTGTAGAGATAATTTAGATAGGCATTAGATATGAAATTTCTCTTCTGTGTGCTTGTATTTCCTAAGTAAATGAGAAAAAAACAAAACAAAACAAAAAAAGGTCGGCACCTGTGAATGAGAGAGTAAAGGTGATGGAAATTTGGAGAGAATGTACATATAGTCTTCTAGAAAAGTGAGTGAATATATATATAGTACCATTGTCCAGCAACATGAAAGGCCCACTTAATCATGAATTTAAGGTGAAACTACTTAGCACAACAGTGTTTATCTCCAGCCACATTCAGTCCTAGTGGATCAAGACTCAGAGTTCATGAACAGTTGCATCAAATTAGGAATGTGATTCACTCAAGCAAGTACAATAAAGAAATAAAATGGGGTCTTGGAGTAAGAGAATTAAACAAGGCAGAGATTATGGTGATAGATGTCAAATCTAGTTGAACAAATAGAGAAATAAGGACCCGATGGAGGGACAGTTAGTGAGAGATGGAAATTTCTTCAGTGACTTAATTATATGAAATATTTATACAATTCAAAATTCACTGGCTTTGAAAAGACTAAGAAAGAACAATAATAATTTTCAAAGGTGCTTTGATTTGTGCTTTGAGACAGCAGACACATAACATTTTGGTGTCATTTGTATTTTTTTTGTTCATGCCTTTTGTTCATGCCTTTAAAAGATAAGAGAAAAAACCACAACAATTTAAACATTTCAGATATTTTCTTTTTAATTTTGTTAAATATTATAAA
>NW_011888914.1:1686710-1696521 GCF_000151845.1 Pteropus vampyrus
TGAAGTAGTTAAAGTTTTAGAATGCAGCCAATGGTTTTTATCTTACTTAGCTACCCTGCAGCTTATAATGGTTTTGACCATTCTCTCTCTCTCTTGAAATTCTTTCCTCCCTTGGTATCTTTGCCATTCTCTCCCCTAGTCTTCCCTCTACTTTTCCGGCCATTTATGTGCAGTTCATTTATCATGCTTTTTTTTATGTTTATTTATTAATATTTCATGAAATGCTGACATTCTCTTGAGTTTTTGTTTCATTCACTCCCAGGATTTAAAACGATTTAAACTATCACTGTTTTATGTTCAGGACTCATAAGTATATTAATTTAGCTATCTACTTTTTATTTCTACTTGCCTATCTCACAGACAGAAACTTGTTTGCCAGATCTGTTTTCCTTTCTATACAAGATGTTTTGATAGGCTGAATTCCTCAGTCTCCAGCAGTTAAGAGTGACCACGTGATTAACTTCGGACCCAGGAACGTGTGTTGATATGATTCATGCCTCTTTTAGATCTGACCCATAAAAACCTCTTACCTATATCTTCTCATTTTCTGCTCACCCATGAGCTCCAACAAGATGATTCTAAGGATCTAGAGGAAGATAGACTAATGGATGGAAGGAGTCTTGGTGCTTAAATGGCTGCAATGAGCTTAGACCTTCCCCACACGTCCATCATTAGATTAAGCTACCGAAATGGTTATTTATTACAGCATTAGCCTACCCTGACTAACACACATCTCCGACTCAATAAGTTTCATATTGAACTTATAGCTTATTCATTGAAAGTGCCTTCTCTTCCTATTTGTTCTCTTATTTGGATTCCTAAGCATGAAATAGAGACATATTGTCCCTACCTGAATATTCATCTTCATGGTTCATTATTCTCTCTTCTCTTCCCCTTCCATCATCTCATTATTTTTGCCAATGTCACTCAGAGAGATCCATGATCTCCAAACCCCACTCTCTCCTCACACAAGAAGATTTTTATGCCTTTAATTCCTCCAACTGCACACCCCTCACCTACACACACACACACACACACACACAAACTTGGCTAATTCCTATTCAATATCAAGATTTGGTTTATATATCATCAGCTATGAGAAGATGACTAGTTGATTCTATATCATCCTGTTTATTTCTACCATAGCAATAATCATCTTAAATATGTTTTTGTCTGTCTAGACTAAACTTTATGCACATAAAAATATTATTATTTTATCTTTATCTTTAGCAAAAAACACAGGACCTGGATCATAGTATACATTTAGTAAGTATATGCTAAAAAATTATATGGTATAATGAAAGTTGCAGCATAGATATGTCAGCTTGGTTCAGCAAACACATATTGGCCATATACATTGTACTAGCTGCTTTGGATACTAAAAATGGATAATGCGTGCCTTGACCTACAGCTTACATTTAATAGGCTAATATAGGAAGAAAAAAAAATACATGTCTCTGAAACTAAATTTAAATAGTTGTATTAAAAGGTTAGAAATTGTACCTGCAGAATTACATACCTTTAACAGCACTGGCTCTGGTGCTTGATATGAGCAATGGATTTTTCTACTGTTAAATAAATTTGGCACTAGTCTTATTGCATCTAACTTCAATACGTCTTTTAATTCCATTCCAATTTCACTGTTTCCCTGCTACTGCCTTTGTTCATACTCTCTCCATTTCTCAGTAGCATTGTTTCCCAATATTTCTAGCCTAGACTTCCCTCTATTATATCATCATATTGACTTCTTACCTGAACATTTGCACTTGATTTCTCCTTTTGTACGGCAAACTTAACACAGCTTTGAACTCATCATTTTCCCTCCTTCATTTCCCTATATCTGTTCTTCCTTCTCTTTGAATCCCCAATTTTGGTAAATGTCATCATTTGCCAAATGATGTTATTGCTGATCTTCCCAGTCAGAAACATGAGAGTCTTTGTCAGTCTGTCCCCTAAATTGCTCTCAAATCTGTTTTCTGTGGTCTATCTTCTCTTTCACTATATAAATTTATTTCCTGCCTAGACTAATGTAATAGTTCAACCATAATTACCTATACAGTTCATGTTCCTACATCCATACACCAGCTATACTTTCTTAGGGCAATCTTTGTAATATTCAAATCTGACTGTGTTCCCCCCAGCATAAATTATTCTTCATAGGATAAAGCCCTAATTCCTTAGCTCTGTATCATCTAGATAACATATCATGTCATCCTCTCATTTTCCTGGGCATTCTGACTGTATTACAGTTTGTAGCTAACCAAATATGAAATGCATTCTTGTGCTTGCACATTTTCTTCTAATTATAAACCTTCCCTCTTCTTTCTTCTTGTCTTTCTAGAGGTTTAAAATATAAGCACTCCAAAATGAAATAGAATGTGACACAAATATGTTCCTTTTATTTGAAGTCATTTTAGTAGCTGCTGGAAGGTCAACATATCTAAAATATACCCTTGATTTCATCAATTAGCAGGATTTATTAAGCTCTCAATACACAGTAACACAAATAATTAATATTAAATCATTAATATTTACTAGGAAACTTTGGTTGGTCTGAACCCAGAATTTAGTTTTTAAATATTTAGCTAAAATTAATTACAATCAAATAGTTGGTATTTGAGAGCAATATAAGCTGATAACAAGAATAATTACAATCAAATAGTTGCTATTTGAGGGCAATATAAGCTGATAACAAGAATAATGATTAAAATATGTATATATCTAGAGATGACTTCTATCTCCATCAGCCTGGGAAGATATAGATATAAGATTTTTTTTCCAGCATAGCCAGTAAACATTGACTCTGCTCAAAGCCCTGGAGATAGATTTGTTCTGGGTCAAAAAAGAGTAAAGAAGATAAAAAATAGAAAGTATCTTATCAAAGTAAACACTAACAAAATGATCAGGCTCCTTCAACCATCCCAAGAGCTCACATATACATTCAACTCAACAAATGTATACTGGCCACAGCAAGATAAAACATAGAATATTCAGAGATAGAACTTTGTAAATTTGGTAGGTAGATATGATTGTATATTCTTAAAAGACAGAACTTTGTAAATTTGGCAGGTATATAAGAATAATGCCATTGTTTATCCTCTCTCAGAGTGTCTGAGACAAGTTGGGCAGAGGCCTATTTACTCACTATAGATAGGAAAGAAAAGAATAGAGCCCAATGTATAATAAATATATCACATTTACCATCAACCAAAGCATTAGATTTTAATTCTTAATATATCTACATTGATATGTTCAATATTAATGCCAGTGAATTTATTTTTCTTGACATTTTATAAAATTGTAACTCTATATACAATGAGTATATTTATGAAAAACCAATGTATAAATCGAACCACCTTTTCACTTAGATTTCCACCGTAACTTTAGTAGTGCTTGATTTTGACATGTAAAATATTTTAGTTGGAAATGGCTTCGGTCATGCCATTTCAGGTTCCCTGTCAAGTTGCTTCTAATTATGACTATTATTATTTAAAAAATCAATTGTTTATACCCATCATTTTATATTGCAAGTAATCAGTGGAATCACTATCAATGCCAAAACCATGTAAAGGAAAAAAATAACATTTTGTGTAAAGGAGAATCTATATGTCCTCAATATTATACAAATGTCAATAAAGACATCTTTAAATTATTTTTTGTCTGTAAAATACAACCTAAGTAGTAGTAGTATTCGAACACAGTTTCATATTGGACTCTTCTGTTCAGATTGGCATGCCCTAAGCTCCTCTTATACAGAAATGTTAGCACTATTAGAGCCACTTTAAGTATCATTAATATTATAAATTTGTTTTGAAATAAATTTATAATGTTATAAATTTATATTATGCTAAATTAACCTGCATGTTCAGTTTTCCTTAGTAATGCTTGCCATTTCATAATGAGTTTTCATCTAACCTAAAGCTATGCAATTGTCTCCTGCATAGCAGCAAGCTAAAAGTTTTCCTGTTATGATTCTAGGCCTTTTCTCTGTCACTGGATCCCTTGGAAAAGACAGTATCCAAATGTCAGAAAAATGAAGTTTCCTCTCCTGCTGTCTCCTTTGGCACAATGAGTAACTCCTGGGAAAACTCTGTCAAAGAAGCCACAGTGTTCTAAGAACTGGAAATATTTTGTTCTTTCTCTCAGCAGAGTCCATGTTTTGAGCAGTCAAATGGCTCCTCACCAGCTGAGACGCCATCCTCAGCCAGGGCTCTCTCTGCAGACATCCCTTTCTGTCTGGCAAGGCCCGTTCCCCACTCCACTTCTACCCTGCCTGAGGTGCCTTGTACCACCCCGAGTTGCTAATAGCTAATAGCTCTCTCCTCAGGATGCTCTGCATCCTTGCCTCCCACCCACCCCCCTTTTTTCCCTTTTTCTTTTTTGCTTTTTTAATTTATAGAAATATATAGAAAACTACAAAAAAATGTCTTTTTTTTTTACTTCATGAGAGTGTGGTAAACCATCATGTATGGTCCACTTATCTCTGAATTTTTTCTCAGGGATCTTTCCAGCCAAGAAGACAGGTGGCTTAGAGAAGAGAAAGTCTCAACAATTTAATTTATTTCCTTCCTTTTTCTTTTTCAGAGCAGTGTGAATGGCATTTCATTTTATTTTCTTCCAGTCTGTGAGTCAACAAATATTTCTTGAATAATTATTATATATGTAGAGCAAATATAAGGTCTAGGAATAAAGCAGTGAAGAAAAGAGACCAAGTCTTTGCCCACATAAATCTTGGAGTATCAAAGCAAGGAGAGGAGCAAATCAGCTTAATCATCTTTCTTGACCTCCAAACAGTGATTTCATTTCTCCTAGATTTCCCGTTCTGGTCAAGGAGGCCAGGAGGAAATGCAGGACATAGATGTCCCCTCATGTAATTATGGTTCCTTCATGTAATTATGGTCTATAGGTATGTTTCACATATCACAGAACATTTGTTCAGACACACCTAAAAAATTCCAAGCCACTTCTATTTTCTGTAACTATATGTAAATCATTTCGAAAATATCAGGTCATGATCTGACTTCTCTACTCCAATTCATTCCTGTCAGTGAGGAGGTTTTATAAAATGCATGAAAATATATGTAGTGACACAAAAATACAAAGCTAAATACCTGCACTAAAGAAATGAAAATTAACTTAACCACCATATTATTTTCCTAGCAGGAGAGTCTAGCTAATATAAAATCTTATGAGGTATCACAACACCCATAAAATATAGAAAATAAATAAATGAATTCCTGAACAATGTGGTATAAATTTGATGTTACCTTTAAATATGAAAGTCTGCAATATATATGTATATATCCATTAGGATCTTGAATTTGTCTAACTGGTGATTACTAATGCCTCATTGAAATGCAATTGAAAATTAATATATCTAGCAGTGAAAATATACCATTAAAGAAAGTTTAACAATGATATTTTTATAGACTTGCCAAGTCTCTTGAATTCAGAATGTGGGACAGATGGTCACATGGTAAATTGTTCTCACTCACTAATGCTTTCTGCTGCTTCACTGATTTTTGATCTTCAGATGACTTCAGTCTCATTTAGAAAGTGTGGCAAATGAAAGATTCCTAATTTTCTTAACAAAAGGAGAAAAGTCTTAATACATCAATGACACAAAATTATATAAATGTTATAGACATACGCCAAATCAAAAAGCCTTTCTAAATTTCTAGGTCTTTCACTGGAAAATTTTGAGTTTATATTAAAGAGCGAAAATGATTATTTCTGAGAGTAAAATATGTTCAAATCATTATTTTTACTAATTAAGTTACTCATTAAGTTTATATATAATAACACCATTAATTCAGTTATTTATTGTGTCATAACTTGAGATGTATTAGTATGCTTTGGCTACCATAACAAATACCCCAAACTGGACGGCTTAAACAACACTTATTTTTCATGGTTCTGGAGGGCAGAATTCTCTGATGGAGAATTTCTGACAGATTCAGTTTCTGGTGAGAGCTCTCTTCCTGGCTTGCAGATGGCCTCCTTCTTCCTGAATTCTCACATGACTTTTCTTCCGTGGTATGTGAAGAGAAATAACTCTGGTATCTTTTCCTCTTCTTATGGAGACATCATTTCCATTAGATTAAGGTCATACCTTACGACCTCATTTAACCTTTATTACCTCATTATAAGAACTATCTCCAAATACAACCACATTAGAGGTTAGAGCTTCCGTATATGAATTCTAGGGTGATACAATTCAGTTCATAATACTAGGATACTCATTTTTTCATCACTATAAAATAAAGCTTCTTATCTCTTTAATTGCAAAAAGGTTATTAAAGATAGATATACCTGCCGAGTGGCAAAAAAATTATTGGTCTTGAATGAGCAGAATTTTGATTTGTAAATGTTATTTTACAAATAACAAGCAAGTTGTAAATAACATTTACATAAGGTTCAAAGCCAAAGGTCAATAGTGTGGCTATGAAGCAAAAGAACATATTTTCTCAGGTAACATAGGAAATTGAACTATTCTTTATTATTAATCTTAAGTTTAGATGCGGTTCATACTAGATCCTTCACATCTGACACCAACAAATCAGGTATTTAATGGCAGGCATTAGTTTTATCATGCAAATGAAGCATTTAAGACAATTACATACCAGGGTCGCATTGGTTAAATACCAATGAGACATCATTCTTGGCCACCGCTGACTGAATGAGGGCTGCAATCTTATCTAAGGACAAGCCAAATAGAGAGTTCATTGGGTTAGTCAAGAACTCATGAAGGGATTATTAACAAATCTTCACTCTCACACATATTATGGTGATAATTCTCTTCGAAATTTGAGCTGGAAGTTTGGAAAAAGTTTGCCTGTTGGTAGTTGCACTAAAGGACAGATGCAGAAGAAGCAGTGAGTGGGCGTGTGAGCATTTGGTAGGAGGGGGGATAGTAGAGCTCTGTCAGTGCAGAGCTCTGAAGCAGCAAATCTCCTACAGAAGTGTGCAATAAATAATTTAACCTTGCCCAAAGAGAGATCAGACCTTCACCTTCTGCTCTTGCAAGGTAATCTCTAAACCCTTAATTGTCCTGCTTCATGAAAGTGTCTTTGTTTACTTGGAAGCGTTGGGCCATCCCAGATGATCTAACAAAGTGGTTTATGACAGAGGAGCTTGGGTCATATAGTATCAGCTAGATCTCCAGAGCAAATGGAGACTGAGGTCAGCAACATGGACAGTCAATCATGCCTACATGATGGGACACCAATAAAAACTCTCAACTCAAGGGTCAGGTGAGCTTCCCCAGTCGGCAGTATACCATATGTATTGCCACATTTTGTTTCTGGCAGAGTCAATGCTGTCCATGACTCCACCAGAAAAGAACAAGTGGAAGCTCCATGTTTGAAACTTGCTTGTTTCTAAGATTTTCTGATGCATGATGCCAAGCATCTTGAACAAGTTCTGGTTATATGTAGTGTTTGCTCTTTCTGTGAAACCAGGTTGTATAACCTATTCCAGGTACCTGTGAGATGCACCGTGTGGATACTTCTTTTCTGGATTTCCCTACAATTAACTCTCCACTTAAATATACCTAAGGAAGTATATGAGAGCATAAAAAATCTAGCACTATAGTCAAAGAAGTAGTGTTTATTTCAGATTTCATTTTCTTTAATCCACTCTTGTACAGATGCTACAGTGAAATTCAAGTATTGGCAGATTTGTTATGGTCTATGACCACTGCTAAGGAAATATGAGACGAGGACAAGAAACACAGTAGGAATAGTTGTAAAGAAACAACAACAACAAAAATCGTTGTAGAAATTTTGCTCTTCGCATTTAAAGGAAGGTTACTCTAAGGTATCTGGTAAGCTTTATGAGAAGAGAAATAGCTTTGGGGGTATCCTTCTGTTTACTTGCTGCTACTGTGGTGCCTACCAATGCTTTGGGTATTTCCTCTTGCATGGATGCTTTCACCAAAAAACAGTCTGTTCTAAGACTCATTTCCATGGAACTCTGTTCCTTGCTTTCCAAGGAAATAGATTGCTGATATTGTAAATTTATCCTTACTGAGTTATTTGGTGTTTTTGGTTTAATACACCAAATATTTATATTTTTGGCAAGATTTTTGGAACATGTACCTATAAATCAAAGAAATATCTCTAAGGATAAGGCTTTAGGTAGACCAGTAGTGAGAATCTTTGGCTGCAGGGGTTCTGGAAAAGCACTACGAGATCTGTGTTCTATTCTTCCATTGGTGAACTGTGCTTCAAACTAAAGATTTAACCCTCTCCTGCACCCTCATCTGTATAATGAGAACACTGTTTTTTTTTACACAGGGAGATTCTGTTAATAATCAACAGCATTATCTCTATGTAGAGTGACCATCTTATAGATGGTTTGCCAGGAACGGTAACAATTTAAGCCTATTGACCCAACATAATTATGAATTAATTATTAAGTGTGCCCCCTTCATGCTCAAAAACAGCCCACTTTAGATGGTATCAAAACAGATTTTGTGCCAAATATTCAGTTTATAGGAATATTTCTCATTTTTGTTGTTCTGATAACCCCCTAGTAGTGAGCATAGGTAAGACTTACCTACTCAAGGATCTGTCGCTAAACATCACCCCAAATTAAAAGCCAAACTCCCCAGTTCCTAAAGAAGGCAATATCTTTGTAAAAGTGATAGCCGTCTTACCCAAAAGGTCTTAATATAAAAGTACTATGTAAAAAAAATAGATTTTTTTTTAGGAAAGCGATGTTATATTTTTCTTTCATTCTTTATTCATTTCTACCCCATATCCTTCACCCCTGCCAATAGTGTAAATCAAAAGGGAGCAAAAGTTATCCAACTCTAATTATCTAGGTTTACATTTTCTTCGATTCATTGAAATCTTTCCTTTCTGAAAATCCCTCCATCCAGGAGACTCCAGTGAGCACATTCATGCTTCAAATAAATCTGCCTCTGTTAATCATCAAAAGGTATTTTCTTTAATAAGTGAAGCTCGGCAGGCTCTGCAGCTGTGTTGTTTATTTTATAGCAAGCACAAAGACAATTTATTTTTTTAAATACTATAATTAGATTAGTGTTCTCTTTACTGAAGCATCTGTAGGAAAATGAGTATGTGTTTCTTTGAATGAATGAGCAGTCACATTTATTTTTATTAAATCTGAACCTGTCCTCTGAGATAGCTGAATTTAATTTTATGTTCTAATACAACATGTAATATTCCAACTTTTTTTCACTTAAGCCATGGTCCCACCAAAAAGGTGGTTGGACTAAATTGAATATTCTGATTCCAATTTCATGAACTGAATTAAAATCTCTTTAGGGTGAAGGATTGTGTTTGTGCTGAAGAATGACTACATTAAGGTTTGCATTTGCATACATAAACAAATACATCTGGATGGTTATCTATGACCTGTCATTGACACAGAGAATATCATAGACTATAATGACATTATACCTGTGTTATGACTCTATCTTTTCTTTCTGCAGGACTTTACTAAAAAGCTTTAAAAGTGCTGTTTATAAATCAAAAAGTTTAATTTCCAAAATAGAAACATTTTTAAGGTTTAAGAGACTGGTTTATCAACATCACATTCATAAAATGGTTCCCTAGAACCATCCAGACAGCAATTAAATCACCCAGAGAAGAAGTCATCACCATCTTTTCTTTTCACTTTAGCATAGCCAATAAGGAAAGTATTTTCCTTTCTCTGTGCCCTTTTAATCTTAGTTAATGAAAGCAAATTAATGTTGGTGCTATGCCTTTAACAAGGGAAAACTATGCTAGTTCTCTACTGTTGTATAAAAACAAAATTATAAAATTAATAGCTTAAAACAACA
>NW_011888914.1:1696781-1709467 GCF_000151845.1 Pteropus vampyrus
CTTCCACCCAGAGCAAGAATTCTAAAATCCCAAGCAATAGCTACATAGCTTTTTATTACCTAGCCTCAGAAGTCATGCAGTATGACTTCTGCAGCTTTCTATTTACTATACAGGACCATTTCAGATTCATTTGGAGGGAACTACTAAAATACTGAAGGATCAGAAGGTGTGGTTCATTGAGATGGAGGGGAGAGGGCAACTCATTTATAGATAAACTACCACACGCAAAAAAAAAAAAAAAAAAACCACATGATTTTAAGATAGATTTAGTAATAATAAAGAATAAATGTCACCCATTCCTCAAGCCTATGCATTTGGCAAAAAATCTCTTTTAGAATCTTAATAAGTATACATTTATCTTTGTAAATAAGTTTAGTCATTTTTGCTATTGTTCTTGAGTTTTATTTTTCTCTTTTAAGTACAGTATTTATAATTATTTTCTGCTGTATTTTTTTATAAAACATTTTTATTTTAGTAACATGAGTTAAATAGGCATTTATGGGATGGCCTAAGGAACATAGCCTCTGACAGAATTATTAGTAAAATTTTGGGACACAATGTATTTGAATCATGAAGATTTCTCATAGTCAAACACTCAAGCAGTAATAAAATTTGCTGCAAAATAATAATAATAATAATTTTTAGAAAATATTTTAATGAGTATGTTAAGATTTAACAAAGGAACAAATTGATTTATCAGTGATAGCAATAGACTCTAGTATTTCACTCTAATTTTGAACTATAATTGTTAATATCCATAAAAAGAAAATAGAGATTAAATAATATTCAGACCATATTTTGGATGGTAGAATATTTAATTTTTATTTACTTCATAATTTCTTATTCAATTTCTACTTCTCTTCATATTTATAAGCATAAACCTAAAAATATATTATTTTTATTACAATTTTCTAAGAACACAGCTATTCTTATCTAGGTGGAAAAGTTTAGATTCTACTGAGTGGAAGTTATTGTTTTCAGAAAAAGACGGTGAAAGCTTCAGAAAACCACACAAATTATTTGGTAATGTTTTTCAAAGTAGCTTTATTTTTGTTTCTCTCCTGAAACATTTTCTTCCGATTTGAATTAATATATTTAAAATGCATGCAATCAACATATCATTGTAACTTTCTCTCAAAGCTATCTGAATTGTAAATACTAAAGAATTCTATTTAAATAAAAGGTTACAGAAAGTTCTAAAAGCAACTATAAAAGTAAAATGTTAGAATTTGTATTTTTCTAAAACTAAATTAATCACAAGACTACTCTGATTAAGGTACATTGTTTTAAATTAGATTTTATACACAAGAGAAGGTTTATATAAGATATTCTTTGGAATTTAGAAATGAAAAATTTATCGGAAACCTTTTAGATATGTGCCATCAATTTAAAAGTAGGCTATGTAGTGAAATACCAGACATAAGAGGAAATAAAAAGAGGAAGTTAGTAGAAAAAATTCTTAAAATATTAAAAAATAAAAGGGAGAAAGGGTAGAGGCAGCTATGAGGGAATGTTTTAATGAATCAAGTGAGGTAGAAATATTTTCTTTTCAATAAAAATATTATTTTTAAGAAGTTCTAATAAAAAGAGAAAAATCTTATAAGCCAATGCAATATTCATAAAAAGTGTTGCAGATAAACAAAACCACAATTTGTCAGGCAATTTTAATCTCAAAGTAAATTGCCACGACTAGGTAGGGACTTAAGCCCTGCACAGAGAGAGAGAGACAGTTCTTGGCTGAGTGCAAGAAAGAATTAAAATACACGTCAGAGTTAGTCAAAAGGAAAATTTATTAAAGAAGGGGTAATGTTCCATAGACAGTGTGGTCTCCTCTCAGAGGTAGAGAGTGAGAGACTCAGAGGGACAGATGGAGAGAGAGGCGGAGCAAAAGACTATGAAAGAGACTAAGGAAAAGACACTGAGAGGGAGCCCTGAGTGTTCAGGGAATTCAGTTTACTTATAATTCTTTAGTTTCTGTGAATTACAGTTTAAAGACTTTGTTTACCCATTTTCCTTTCATGGTATAGATATACAGTGGGAAAGGATATAAATATGTAGCATAAAAAGGTAAGAATATGCAGCATGAAGGGACAGACTTTGATTGACAGGTTCCCTATGGTTTTATCCACAGGGAATGAATGATTTTATTTTATGTAAGATGTGACTTTGAAGACTGTTTTCCGGTTTTCCCTTAAGGGTATGGAGAAATGGGTTGTTAGCAACCTCAGCAGAAATCTTCCTTCGTTCTTCAGGTTTCCTCAGGTCTGGCAGTAGGGCTGATCAGCATATAGCAGTCTTCGAAGACAGCTTGATTTAACTTTTAGTTCTCTTGCCTCCTTCCTACATAACAGTATTCTAAATTAGATCTATCAAGCAAGGTTCACAATTATTCCTTTGTTTTACATTTTATTGGTCTACAACTATATTCCAATATCTTGTTTGCTTATTTTGAAAGCTGATTTGTACTGACTGATGGCTTTAATAATGTTGCAGAAAGAAGACCAGTGAGAAACCAAGCACCACTCGGAGAGTTGGAGAACTCAGGTTTATTACACCGACGATCCCAAAAGAGCTAGTGCTCTGAAGATCTGGGCCCCAAGCTTAGGGATAACCTTACTTTTATAGGGCTTAACAAGCAAAGGCGATACATCTGTTATCTAGACAGAACAAGTAGAGGGGAGGGTGAGTCTTTAGTTGATTTCAAGATCACTCAGCCCTTTGGCCTATGCAGCAAGCATGTCTACAGAAGCAGAACAAAGAGCTGATTACAAGGTTAGCCATTTGAGTGGAAAAGTTTTTTTCATTCTCTCCTTTTGATGCCCTTTAAATTCTTATGGGGCATCAACTTCCTGATCTTCCTGGCCTAGGGCCTGGTATAAGGGTGGTCTGGATGTTACAACCATCTGTAACTTTATGGACTCTAGGTGTGAGGAGACAAACCTGACAAGACAGTTCAGGATACAAGAACCAAATAAGAGAGCTATGAAGAGCATGAGGAGAGGACCTGTAAATGAAAGAAGCCAAGATCGTCAACTCCATATTCTAGAACAGGACCCCCATGACCCATTCAATTGTTGGTGGATTAGGGTGTACCCTTCTAGGATAGGATGTCTTCAGTGTCTTTGCAGGCAGACTCGAAAACCCCCTAATTAATTTTCCTGCCTCTTTTCTAAGAGCCATGAACCCCCTTATTATTAGTATGGATGTTGAGGGATTGGAGGTCTCTTCTTCCATGTCTGCTTCCTGCTGAGAAGGGCTGTAGTCTCCGCCTACTGGGGTTTCATGGAGCTCTTTCCCTTTCTGCCTTAATTAGGGCACAGTCTTGGGTTTCCTGTTGAAGTGCCATCTTGGTCCCTAGACAAGGAACTTCCTTCTCTGCCCTGTCCCAGTTATTGGACACCTTAAAGACCTCTGGCAGTCTGTGGGGTTTGGGTCTAGGCCCCAATTTTTGGAGCTTCCTTTGAATATTGGGCACAGACCAAGTTTTGAAATGTATAGCCAAGAGTGTCTGGCCCTCAAACTTTAAGCCAATATTAAAGTCTCAGAAAACTGGTCAAGACAATATAAAACACAGAAATTATTTTGATGAAGTCCTTGTTTTCTACTCAGAAAACTTTTCCATAACATCAGTAGCAGACCAATAGTCTAAGACACATTAAAACACAATTCTAATTTTGCATTAGCTTACTTTTGGCATTTAAATTTCCAATCTTGTTTAGCTTAATCACATAAAATTTCCTCTCAGGATTTCTCTTCACAAACCTTCTACCACTTTCCTCATTCCTTCAGTTTGCCTCTTCCCACTCATTCAGAAATAACCAACTTTAAGACAAACACCTTTCCTTCAATTCCCTTCAAAATAAATCTCCATACTTTATACCTTCTGTTACCAAACACATTTTCCTTTCCATCATAATTAGAATTCTTAACTGAATCACCATATTACAAATAACACAGACAAATATAGATCAGCGGTCATGCATATACTCATATTTCTCCATCATCAGTATTTGTAACTTCCCTGAGGGTACATATCTAGTGTTCTCAGGGAGTAATGAAATAGATGGGGTCCCAAGAGAACTTGTTTCCCCCTCAGAGTCGAGAGTGAAGGGAGAGAAAATTCCTGATTACAGAGGTCTTTGGGAAGGCACTCCTATCATCGGGCCAGCTAATAAATCTGGGTCTTGGTGAAGAATCATCAAGCTTCTACTGGTGCAGCAGTCCTGGCTTGTCCACACGTGCCATTATACCAAGCCACTGGATTAATTTGTTGGTTAATGTTTTCTGGCATATTAGTTGACCTTGCCTTCCCCTTATACTCCTATGATAATTGTAGTTTGTGAGGAAGGTTTTCCTGCAAATGCAGGGAGAACAGAAAAGGTTGCCCCTGTATCTAAAATAAATTGAATTTGTTTACCCATTATGTCCAGAGTTACCCGGGGTTCCTCAGCAGCGATGACCACATTCCTGGACAGGGGCGGCGAGGATGGCCCCGGGCCTCTTCAGTCACACAGTTCCCAGTCCTGGGCTACTAGGGTGTTGGCTGGCCGCCCTCCTCCCTGGGAGTGTGGAGAGTCAACTCTCCAATGCCAAGGATTAGTACCGGTTTTTTTGCATGTGTGGCAGGGGTTCAGAGGCTTTTAGGTATAGTCCTTTGCCCAATGTTCTACTTTCTTGCATTTGAAGCAAGAACTCAATGTCTCCTTATTCCCCGGTCTCTTAAGGGACACTGCTCCGGTACCAAGTGCCTGGCCAATTGCAACAACCATAATCCTGACTTGTTGTTTTTCTTTATTCTGTTCTCTTTTTCCCTCTTCAAGATCTCAAGTGTTATAGACAATGAAGGCCATATATAGTAATTGATTTTGCTTAGTCTGTGGTCTCATTTGCAGCTTTTGAAGTTTGCGTCTGAAATCAGGGGCTGACTGGCTAATAAAATGCTGGCCTAATAAAGCTAATCCTGCATGGGAAGTGGGGTCTAGATTAGTATACCTTCCAGCTCACTAAAAAGCTGGCCAGGTTTTCATCTTTTTCTTGAGTAATGGTTCTAAGCTTCTAATAGTTCACAGCTTTTGTATTCCTTTTTTTTCCTTTCTTTCCCCCCATGACAGTCTCTAGAAATTTGGCACATCTAGCCATTCCAATCAGGATCAGCTAATGGTACTACCTCTGTTCCAGGAGCATGGCCCTGGGGGTTCCTAGCAAAGGCCTCATCTGCCTCCTGACGGGTCACTGTTAGAATGCAGTTCTTTTCAATGATTGTTACACTACAGAGCTGCAGATAAGCCCAGTTGGACTCTGTAGTTTTTAGGGGACCTTAAGGGTTCCCATCCGTGGAGCCACATATTCATACTTGACCAAAACAGGCCGAACAGGCCGCCTATTCATTCACTCATTCACACACCAGGTTAAAACATTGTCTCCACACTTTTGGAAGGCCCTGACCTGTCTTCCCCACCTGGAAAGACCTTAATGTCTCCCCTGATGGAGAGACCCTGATGTCTCCTCCCACCTGAGAAGACCCTGATGTCTTTCCTTCCTGGGAAGACTTGATGTCTCCCCCACTGGAGAGACCCTTATGTCTTTTTCCCCTTTTGGGAAGACCCTGATGTCTTCCCCAACTGGGAAGATTCTGACCTATGTCTTCGAACTGAAGACTAGGAGGTTATCAAGCTCCTCTTCAGTCCGGAGATGGGACCTGACTAGGGGGCTGAGCCTTGGGGCCTTACCTTATCCTGTGACCGTTCCTGGTGAGTTGGTCCATCCCTCCTATGAGTTCAGTTGGGGGCTTGGCCGCCCTGGGAGTTGGGGCACCAGTCGGAAAGAGAACCCAGAATACCATCAGGTGGTACACCTCCTCGTTCGTCTAGGAGCCTCTCTGCCCTGGCCTGGCTGAGCCAATGGTCCGGTGGCTCAAAAGGCCAGCATGGTTGGAATCTCACTGGGGCCTCCAGAAATCTTGCAGAAACAAGACTAGCGAGAAACCAAGCACCACTCGGAGAGTTGGAGAACTCAGGTTTATTACGCTGACAGTCCTAGAAGAGTTAGCGCTCTGAAGATCTGGGCCCCATGCTCAGGGGTAACCTTACTTTTATAGGGCTTAACAAGTAAAGGCAATACATCTGTTATCTAGACAGAACAAGTAGAAGGGAGGGTGAGTCTTTAGTTGATTTCTAGATCACTCAGCCCTTTGGCCTACGCAGCAAGCATGTCTACAGAAGCAGAACAAATAACTGATTACAAGGTTAGCCATTTGAGTGGAAAATTCCTCTTCAATATTTTTTTTCCTCTAGAATAATACCCCAATCTATTTGCAGATAAATATATGAGATGGCAATTTTACTTACTTAAACATTTTCTCTTTTTGTTTTCCACTCTTAAATGAGTTTGTATCAAATTTGCCCTGAACTTTCTCTGAAATGAATTGCATCATCTTCTATCTTTTCACACAGTTTTCTTAATTTCTTACCAGAGTGATTAATTTTTAACAGATTTTTATTTTTATTTGCAGCTCAGATTTATAAGATGCTGTGATAGGAATGGGCAGGATGGAGAGGTTGATAGAGATGGTGGAGGTGTTATAAAATGATTAAAGTAAACAAAACAAAATTTAAGCAACAATTCACATAGAAAATGAGTTCAAAGTTTTTCCTTTTTTAAATAAAGTACATAATTCAGAAAAGATGAATTCCCTCTATTCTGGTTCAAGTGGAGAAGCTTATGTTGGAAGCCATATTTTCCAGACAGCAAACACCTAAAAGTTGTCTTTTATCTCAGCCTACAGCTAGCTGCTCTATGTTGAGCTTGACACTGTTTGTGTCTCAGTCAACTCTTTGGTTAAAGAAACTGATTTTCCTCTGCCTGTGGACTTGCTGCTGTTTTCTTAGCCCACAGTCCAAAGCTCTGCCTCAGGACATCCTTGAAATGTGTCTTACTCCAATTGTTCCACTACAACTCAGGATACAAAAGCTGCCTAGGATACCTGATCTTATCCTTTCTCTTCTCAACCCCTCACTGTAGGATGCTTTACTACTGTAAGCATCAATTTAAGCTGGAGGCTTGTCTTTCTCAATCTTCTTGGCTGTGATCTTGTTGTGCTCATGGATAATTCTGAATAAACTACTCAGAATATCCATTATGTCCGTTCTGATATTCTCTTTATCGTTCCAAGAAGGTTGAGAATACTGGCAGGAAGTATGCAATAGTTTTGGAGAAAGAAAAATAATTTTTTTCCTTTTCATTCTCCCCTGAGCTGGAGACCACCTGAGTATTGTCTCTGTCCAATTAATTAAGCTTCAACAAAAAACCTATATTTATAAAATAATAATCTAGTTTTTTCATTAGACTATGAAATAATTCTCTAATTAACTTAGCTTCTGGCTGATACGATGCCTTGCGAATAGTAAATACTAAATAAATGTTAAATAATCCCTGTAGGAAATATGAAATAATTATTTTGGAGAAAGAAAAATACTTTTTTTTCCTTTTAGTTATCTCCCTAGCTGAAGACTGAGTATTGGCTGTTTCCAATTAATTATGCTTCAATAAAGTACTGACAAATATAAAAAAAATAATCTAGTCTATTTCATTAGACTATAAAAGGATTGTCTAATTAACTTAGCTCCTGGCTGATATAATGCCTTGAAAATAGTAAGTACCAAATAAATGTTGAATAAATAATTATCTTTTAACTTTAAATAATTTATTCTTATACAAACTTACTTTTGATACTTTTGAAGTCCTTCAAGGCAAATATTTAACTGACTGACTTTTGGGTAGCTAGTCAGACCTGAGCGACAGGGGAACAAAGGAATAGAGGCCCAGCCTAGAGACCTCCCAAAGAACATCTTACTGACAGTTAAAGAATCCCTCCTGCATTACCAGAGACAAATGAAAGGAGGTTACAGCCTTAGCTGGCCTAATCTGGCCACAAACACATGCATAGAAAGTACTACCTATAACTTTAGCCTCATTATACCATCATCATAATATCATGACTATGGAGGTTCATGAATCTAATTATAACAGACTGAATTCTGGGTAAGCACATGTGCTCTAAGCAAAGTTATACAGCAGCCAGGTGTCAATCAAGATGACCTCACTTGCCAAGTACCTAAGAATGTCTTTGGGACCACCCCATCATGGCTGGTTTAGGCTTGACTCATCTTCTACCTTATACTATGTTTTTAATAAACGGATTTTTCTCTTATTCACTGAGTTGAAATTCCTTTCTTTGGCAGTGAAAAGGACCTAGAGATATGTGTTACCAGAACTCCGATCGCTCCAATAGTAACATGAGCAACAGTTGTTTTTTATCACCAATTCATTTTTCATTTGTATTTGTGTTAAATTCTCTTTGATTCTCATTATATCAGCCAGGTAACTACAGTTTATATTCAAGTTTTATTCTAAAAGCAATGCATGCATACTAAAGAAAATTTATAGTATCAAATAAAATTTTAAATATCAATAGTCCCAAACTTAATGACCAGATATAACTATTTTGAATATCTAATATTTTTTCATCACTCTTTAGGTCTGTGTAAATATACAGATGTCTGCTCACAGTAGTATTAGATTTCAACTTCATGCCCTCCCTTTTTTTTCTGTTGTAGTTTCAGTGATTTTAAAAATTGATTGGTAATAGTTCTTATATTTTGCTTTCTCAGTACTATTTCACAAAGCACAATTTCCACACCATTAAATATTCTTCAAAAATATGGTTTTCATTGACTGCCTAATAGTCTATCCTATGGATTGCTATAATTCACTTAACCATTCGGTGGTTATTGACCATTGCTGCTTTCAAAGTTTTGCTCTAAGAAATAATGCTGTGATGAAAGTCCCTGAAAACAAATCTTTTACTGCTATTCTGATTATTTCTTTAGAAAAGATTCCTAAAAGTGGAATTAGAGGGTGAGTCTATCTTCAGACTTGTCACATATTATTAAAGTGTTTTTCAGAAAGGTCATATTCAGTTGTACTGCCTCCAATGTCAATGTATGAGAACACTGAAGAGTTCAGAACAAGTTTCCCCTAAATGTGCCACTCTGGCATGTGGATTATTATGAGCTGAAATCAATCAAGACATAGCAGACTCAAGGAAAAAACTTTTTTTTTTACCTTCCCTTAACTACCTAAAAGAATTTAGATAGGGGACTTTGCCCATGAAGAGAGCTATCACCAGAGATAACTTTTATCTGAATGGTTTACTGCATGGCATGCAAATATCTAATTACTAAACATCTGTCCTGTGAATTATCCTCTACTCCTTGGAAGCCCTAGGCCCCTTGTCTCATTCCTTAGTTAGGAAAGGCACATAAGCCTCAATTATTGGGCTCTCATACATACATAATTAAATTTGTTTTTTTTCTCCCGTTAATCTGTTTTAAGTCGATTAAATTATTAAACCAGTCGATAGAAACTATAAGGAAAGGAGGACAATTTTTCTGCCCCTATGATGACTATTTCACTGCATCTTTGTTTTGCTGAGATCCATAAGTATTAATTACCATCAGGGACAAGGCTACATCTGTGATGTTCTTTAGTATATCTAAAAACCAGTATGATTGGATAACCATAGTCACTCAATAATTAAGTGAAAATTAATAAATATTTAAGTTTTTAGAAGTTAAAGAGTCAGGATGTTCCTTTTTTTAAAAAAAAATGTCTATTGATGCCTAATATATGACAAACACAGAGATAAAAATATGTGGTTGCTGCTGTTATGGGACTTGCAATCCGATGTTGAAATTGTTACAGTCTTAATTTGAATTTTTTATTACTAGTAAGGTATTTTTTCTTCTGTATTTTTTTCTGCATTATTTATTTCATGAATCAACTTTTCATGGATTTTACTCATTTTTTTATTGACATTTTTATGTGCTTTTCTAAATATCTAGAGAGAGCTCTTTTTGTAGTATTAGCTGTTTGCCATATTTGTTGCATATAGACTTGTGCTATAGTTTAATATTTGGGTTGATATGCCAGCTAGCTAGCTCATCTTGAGAAAATTAATTATGCTAAATCTTAGTTGATATTAAAATAAAATTTACCTTAAAAGATTGTTGTGATAAATTGGATAATTCACATAAACCTTTAAGCAAGGATCTTAAACAATAAGCACTGAGTACATAAATATTAGTTTTAATAGTGTTATTATAGCTATTTCTTGCTCAAATAGATTTTTCTCACATAATGATCAATTAAAAATTAATCCTTTTTTTTGTCATTTACAAGTTATACAAACTATCTCAGTTCCTAGCTCCTTTAGTGTCTAATTTTTTCAGGGCACCCCTAGATCAAAAGAATACCTACTATTAATGTTTATTAAGTTATTAGGTCTGAACAATTTAGGAAGTATTTATGTCTTACTAACAACTTAGGTGTTTGAAAAAATAAATATAAATTTAAAATATTATTTTTTTCTTATATAATTTCAATTACCAATGGTATGTACTTGCCTACTGAGTACTTAACAACTTCTCAAATCGCAAAATCAGATTGAACACTGTCGCCATTACTTCCTGACATATACTGAGTTGTATTTGCTTCTATCACAGCAATTATTATGATAAAAAGGTAGAATGTCAGTGAAACAAATGTACCTTAATTTAATGAGAAGACTGTGTACCTGGAGTTAATAGTGTGTGCCAGGTCTAACAGATGTTGAATATTGCTGTTTCCCTTGAAAATTTAAAATATCCCATGATGCCCCCTCTGAGTTGACCCTCTGAAAGTCTCTAGGATGATTTGTGCAAAACTTGGGAACCATGAAGTTGTATGTTTTTACATTAGCTTTTATTGTCATACATACATATTTTTTAACTTATTTTTATTTACTTTCAGTAATTTAAGAACCCATTTTTCTCTTTCAAAGCAACACTTAATCATCATTGAAAAATGTTTCCTTCTTTTGGGTTTAACATTTGATTTATCATGAAAATTAAACATGGCGCCATAACATTTTCAAAGCAAGTACGATAGATAGATCAAGAAAGTGTTCAAATGCAAAAGTAAAAAATAACAAAAAACAAACAAAAAACTTACTATCAGGATTACAGTGAATCTTAAAGTGCATGCAAAAGTCTACCAAGAAAAATTAACACTTTTTCGTTTGTGAACCAATATTTATCAGTAATGCACTCTAAGTTGAGTGCCAAATGTGGTACCACAGTAAGTCCTTTTGGACCCAAAGTCCCCTTTTCACACTCTCCTTCCTTGCAGGGAGTGATGCAGCAGAGTAAGGCCAGGGCAGAGCCTGCTCTGCGGGCTAAGGCAGTATTGCTCTTGGGACAAGTCCTCACTGCAGTCCAAACAAGAGCCATGTCTCGTGCAAAGGATATGCCTGATGCTGCTATTCAAAGCAAGGGTTATGGATTAGGCAATATTAGTTAAAGGAGATATTAGGTATGCAGGTATCGTGATGAAAATATTCATAATTCTTTATCAACTTAATTTTTATGTAGTAAGAAAGAAATGGAACGGCTACTCAAGGCTTCTTTACCTTCTTGAATCAATTCTATGAGGCTGCTCCCTTCAACTACGTAATATTCAATCTCTGGGAGACTGTGGTCAGTGACACTGTCCTGCAAGATAATTTTCAGAAAATTTTAAAGGAGAGTAGAACACAATAGCTGTATTATACAGCTATATATTCCTATTTTCCTTTGTTTAAGTGTTTACAGAAAGCTATTTTTTTAATGAACAATTTTGAAGTCCAGGGAATCCCAAAAGTCTTAATGCAGTTTTACGCTTTAATAACTTCAAAAGTTTAATACTATAAATTTATTTTAAAAACAACATTTGAAAGTTTAATTAGGTATAATTATTATGGTTTTTAGAATAGGGAATACTATAGTTTTTTGTTTAAAATTTTTGCTTTTCTTAATGTTTGTTGTTTTTAGAGAGTCTAAAACCAAGAGTTAATAGTAAAAATTTCATTAAAATTGTAAAAACTAATCAGTGCTTATTAAATGTAAGTAATGATGCTTTCAAGTGAATTCTATATAAGTTTTAGCACTTGTACATCTGAACTTACCATAGCTACACCTGTGCTAAGACTTCTGAGCCAATGTGTTTATGATCTAAGCAGGTTTTTTAATGCTTTACTAAGGTAGTCAAAACTTTGCAGCTTTTCTTGAAATATCTTCTAATTTAATGTATTGCTAACATCTTTTTCAGCATATATGATAAAAACTCTCAGTTTTTGTGAATTCTAAAAATGTAGTTTTCATAAATGGCTTAAACTGTCAGGCTGATGGTAAAAGGTTGAAATTGGTACAGATGGATGTCAGGAGAGCGAGCTTCGGCATCAGGGTAGGAGATGGTTCCAGCAAAATAGAAAGAGGGAGTGAGGCTGGTCAGCAGAGGGTGGCCGGCTGAAGTGGCTAGGCAAAAATCACTAAAAAAAAAAAAAAAAGAAGGAAATATGAAGAAGCTTAACATCATCTGGCCCATGTCAGAAAAAATGTGCTTTTAATTGATATACATTTCCCTGTAATGTGATTTGTATTTTTAAATAAATTTCTCTGTACTTATTTTCTCAGAAGAAAGCACCAATTTTTTTATCTTTTTCTTGTAGTGACATTTGAAGTGTTGATTGAATATTTGAAAACAAATAAGACTGGTACTTTATGGAGATGATACTTCCTGAGTTATTTATATACATTTATATATATATTCAT
>NW_011888914.1:1709837-1731354 GCF_000151845.1 Pteropus vampyrus
ACTAAAAAAAAAAAAAAAAGAAGAAGGAAATATGAAGAAGCTTAACATCATCTGGCCCATGTCAGAAAAAATGTGCTTTTAATTGATATACATTTTCCTGTAATGTGATTTGTATTTTTAAATAAATTTCTCTGTACTTATTTTCTCAGAAGAAAGCACCAATTTTTTATCTTTTTCTTGTAGTGACATTTGAAGTGTTGATTGAATTTTGAAAACAAATAAGACTGGTACTTTATGGAGATGATACTTCCTGAGTTATTTATATACATTTATATATATATATTCATTTATATATTATGTGTATGATATACATTATTATTTTCAAGAAGTGAATTTTCACAGAACTTAAAGTGCATATGGATTTAATTTAAATTATATTATTTATAATTAACTAAAACAATTATACAGTGTCTGAGACAGAAAGCTAATAGTTATAAACAATTGTATAGTGTTATCAAGCATCTTATATTAAACTAAACAACCAAATGTCAAGAAAATTATTTTCCTTCTCTGAAATAGTTTACCCAAGCCTTTAATGATACATTTCCTAAAAGCTTATGATATTTTTATTTGAAATATATTTATGTATTTCTCCTTTATAGATAAAACTATATTCTTTTAAATCTCAACCTGCATATTGGAATTTTAGAGAATGTGTTGAATTCAGAGGATGAGATTACTCTGAATTCTTCTATAGAATCAAAAATATACTACATGCAAGGCAATCCAAACTTTTGATAAATGACCATACTAAATAGAGTTTGACTGTCACTTCCATGTCCTATTCTCTATCACACATCTGATATTGACATTTCCAGGGCAAATTTTCAGACTCGATATACTCTGGGTTTTATTCATTTTTTTAAGGGGAAAATGGCATATCCCTGATTCTGTTTTGATGGGTGGTTTTAAAAATCAACAACGTGGAGATTTCTAGGTATATCCCACCACAATGGACACAAATATCATTTAGTAAAGTGTTGAACAAAGTAAATTATTAAGAAGTAGTTTGTCCCTCTCATTTTTAAAATGAGTCAGTCAGAAAATGTTTACAAAAGATGATTTCAAGTCTAGAACTCTGCTAGGTACTATGGGGAAAAGTTCCAGAACACAAGACCTCTACTGACTAGGAACTTAGGATCTTTGCAATAAAAATGTCATTCCACTTATTTTTAGCTAGTCAAATCTTACGTGGTTACTATGATTGAACCTATTTGAATTGAGATGTTGTTTGATCTCATCTAAAGCAAGAAATGACAGGAAAAACTTATAAAAGTTAACTTCTGGGAAAGATTGCATGTGAACGTTCAGATAAATTTAGTGTTTTATCCTTAATTCTTGATATAATTCTTGCAGTAATTTTCAAATATTTAGTGTTTCACAACTGAGATAGTCTGCCATTTTTCCTTTTCTTTTTTGTTTTCTATATATGTGAATGATATATATTTATATTTAAAAATTCAGAAAATAAAAATTACCAAGAGAAAAAGTAGCTACAGATAACTCTTTTTAAAATTTGACTATTACTTATCTATATTAATTTTCTAAAGCTGCCATAACAATGTACCACAAATTTGGTAGCTTAAAAAACAAAAATTTATTTCCTTACAATTTTGTAGGCTATAAATCCGAGATCGAGGTATCAGTAGTTTGGTTTTTTTCTGAGGTCTCTCTTCTAGGCATGCAGAAAGCCCTCTTTCTATGTCTTCACAAGGACTTTCCTTAGTACTCGTATATGTCTAATCACCTCTTCTTATAAGAACACTTGTCATATCAGATTAGAACCCATTCATCTGACTTCATTTTACCTTAATTACCTGTTTTAAAGGGCTTATCTCCAAATACAGTTGCATTCTGAGATATCGAGTGTTAGGACTTCAATATATGAAATTGGGGACACAATTTAATCCATAAGATCATCTATATAAGTAGATGGTTGATACATAGCTAGAACTAAACATACACATATATACCCTCCTCTCAATAAATGATTTTTATATAAATATAAATAAAAAATTAATGAAATATTTTCTTAATGATTAAATATTATAAATTATTGATTTTAACAAAATGTATTTAACTAGTTTCTCACCATTAATCTTTTGAGTTATTTCTAGTGGGTTTTTTTTATTATCATTTAAATACTGCTTATAGACATTGCTCCATATGCACCTGGACAAAATTTCTTATTAATTTTATTTTGGTAAATAACTAGTAGTGGATTCTCCTGGTCAAAGAGTATGCTCTCTTTTTCCCCTTAAGAATTTTTATACTTATTGAAAAATTTGCATCAAATTTTACTCCAAGTAAGAAATACAATGCCTGTTTATTACTGTCATGTCAGCTTGTTTTGTCTATCATTTCTTTATTTTCTGACAAATGACAACTACCTGTATTTATATTTGTATTTATTGGAATTAATTTGACCCTAGGGGAGTGTGAACATTGTGTGTGTGTGTGTGTGTGTGTGTGTGTGTGTGTGTGCGCGCGCGCATGCATGTGAGCACCTTATACTCACCTATACTTTTCCTTTTGTAAATGCAGTCCTCATCTGAACCCTCCCATCCCCTACCATCACAATTAAAGCTCATTATGTTCTTCAGTAAACCATTGAGCAGAACATAAGTCATTCCAATCAACACCAAAGAAAGTTTTGTAAAGTTAAATAACCCCAGTCATTTTCTTGTATCATGTGCCCTCTTAGTGACAACCGTAAATTCTATTTCACTTAAGACATTGTACTGTGGGCAGACACAGAGCCCTAACAGAAATCCAACTAAGGATGCAGTTTGGTGAGTGTTGTGTTCCCCCATATTTTCTAAATATTAATAGTAGCTATTATTTTTAGATAGTAGCCTTTCCCTTGTGGTTTTCTGCATCTAGACATTTAAAATATTTCAACTATAAGACTTTTATGCACCATTGGTTGCATACTGTGAGGCAGTGTTTGACACTATATGGTTTCAGGTTAATGTGGCAAATAAAGCAAAGTTTTAAATATTTTATTGTCAGTTCTCTTTTGCCGCCCTGCTCATTTTCCTGCAATCCTTCATTCATATTCCAAATAAAGGTTGTACCTTAGAGACTTGGAAAAATAGCCTAAAAATGATATCATAGATACTTGGCAAGTCTCTCAGTGGTGGTTTCTCAGAAATAAAAGAAAAATAATAGATTTCCTCAGAGATACTGACACTTCAGTTTACAGGCCATTCTTGGTTTGTTCCATTCCATATTGAATTCATGTAGGTATTATGTATGATCGATTTAAGTGTTCCAGACTGCTGACACCGTATGCCTTATGAGAATCTTTTTTTCAAACTATTTTTCATAGATTCTGAATGAGATGAATTATACAGCACATTAAACAAAGTGCAAGATTAGGGGGAAAAAAAAGGAGCTAGTGCAAGATGATTCCTCTGCTTTTGAAAAATTTTAACTTTGCTCACCAAACTATTCAATTACCTGTTCAGGATCACCAATGCCCTCATCATCACAATTGTCATGCTCCATATTTATCACAGCTTAGTGCTGCAGGATAGTTCAAAATCTCTGCATATTTCTGACCAAAGTCTTTGAAGCAGTAAAATCTCCCTTAGAAAAGGGGAATGGTTTTGAGAAACACGTAAACATTTTCTAGGAGAATAATTTATTCAATCGGTCATTCGCCTATTCCCATGTACAGCTACCAACTTCTAGATATGGAATATAAACTGGCCCTCTGACCATAATGGAAACAAAGGTGCTTATTTCTACTTAAGATGAAAAAAGCATTCTTCAAACACTTGCTGAATATGTCTTTCATTCAACAGAAATAATTAGTTTCAGTTACTTAAGATGAGTAACTTTGCTTCAAGGAAGATGTTCTATTTTCTTAATTGCATTTGAGTGCTAAACACTGTAAAGGATAAAATTCTCTGAGAATGGAACATTTTCCTTTTAACTGGTGAAAAGATAGCTTATGAAACAAGGGTCAAAAGAAATTTACAACCAGTTTAAAAATGATAGATATTTTCCGATTGTTGATATAACCATACTTATTCTGTAAAAATCAAATATTTTATATCCATTTAATCAAATTTGATATTTAATCATATGGGCTCAATAAGCAAAAGAAACGCATGGTTAATTGCTCAGCCCAAAGTAAGTCTTGGTAAGCAAAATGACACAATATCATAAAAAAAATAATCAAACAAAACTATTCTCTCTGGACATTAGGATGCAGTCATTGTATCACTCTACAGTGTTGGGGTTTTAATTAAAACACAGATCCAGCAAATCATCATTAGTAAGAGTTGTACTGTTTCATTAGACCAAAATAAATTATCAAGTAATAAATAAATAAAACAAAAATGAAATGAGACAAAACCAATTATTTTTGTTTTAATTTTCAGCTAAACAAATAAATAAGCCAACAATGGAAGCAGTGGATGATTAGAACTAGTATCAATTCATCATCCCCTAAAAACTGCTTCCCTTTGGAATAAGAAGTTTCATATCTGACTCCAAATGAAGTGACGGCAAGATACCAAGTTTAAAATTCTCTAACTGTCAACGGCTGTTTTACTAATTATCCAGATTCCAAGGCAATCATACAACCGTAATCATTCACCTCACGCCTGGAAACATAAGTCTTGTTCTTTTGATGAATATTTATAAGACAGTGTAAAGCAGTCTACTTTCTTTTCCCTTTAGGCAAGACAATTTGGAGTTCATCAATATGTATTACCAAGGACTTTTATAAAAGGCACTTCAAAGAAAATTCATCAGGCATTCCTTTTGTCTTGATTTCTGTTAGACTGATACTTCCTTTTGACAAGTATCAATAAATTATCCTCTGATGGCTAGAAACTTGATGTCTTATTCAGAAACTTCCTCACACAGCAAAATCTGGGCTTTGAGTTTCAAGTGAAATTATTAAGATCCTACATCTAATTTAAGGACAGAAGGAAGATATGCAAATCAAAACCAATAAAACAAACATGTATGTATTTACCCCACAGCACACAGGAGGGAGTTTTACCATAGCTGAGTCTTTTCTTGCTGTATACAACTTGCAACTCTTCTATTGCCATGCAGACATATTTAGAATTCTTTCAGAAGCTAAAAAAAAATAATTAATTAATTAAAAATAAATAAATTGCAAGCCTCAATTCCTGGGAGGAACCACACCAAATAAAACAAAATTAGTATAGATATGGAAAGTAAAGAATGACAAATTATCTCTCTCCATTAATTTTCTCTTGAATGGTATTGGATAAACTCACATTTCTGTAAGAGGAAAGTAAATAAATACAATTGTCTAAAATAAGAATGAAAAAAATTACTGCTCTACTTAATGAGCTTTGAAAAAAGATACAAAAATCTTTTTATTTGCATTTTTCTAAAAAACTTGGTTATTTTATTATTTTGGCAAAAAAATTGAAATACAGAAACACAATTTATATCTATTTTTTAAATAAATACATAAAATAGCATGCTGACTAAAGAACCCATCTTATTTTATGGGTTTACTCACTCTTTACAAAGTTATTGTGCTAATTATAAAAATATTTCCACATTCTAAGAAATTGTTTTGTTGTTATCTAATACAATATAAAATAAAATATAATATCTAATTTAAGCTCAATTTTAAAAGGGTAGCATGTGAATTTGAAAACATGCTTTGCAAACTTATTATAATATTAATCAAAAAGCCATTCTGTACAAGTTCATATACACTATCAAAACATATATCTCATTTGTAAAAATATAATTAACAATGAATCAGTAATTTAGAATATAAAGTTCATTTTATAAAAACAAAGGAAAGAAAAAAAAAATTACAAGCAGAATACTTGTGGCATTGAGAATGCTAGTCTCTGAGTCCTTAAGAGCTGTGATAGGTTATTCAGTGGCTTTAAAA
Organism: Pteropus vampyrus; assembly: GCF_000151845.1. Lineage (NCBI taxonomy): Eukaryota > Metazoa > Chordata > Mammalia > Chiroptera > Pteropodidae > Pteropus > Pteropus vampyrus. The sequence goes on from NW_011888914.1 coordinate 1,715,740, forward strand.
AAGGTATTGAATACAAGACTATAATTTGAAATGCTTATTTTGAATATTATTTGGTAAGAATGATAATGATGATGATGTAAGTCTGAGCTGTTTTTTCTATCTTTGCAACCCAAATATTCCATGGAAAGTGTTGCTATGTTCTTGACATAATGGCTATTAATTTCTGCCTGTAAAATAAATAGAGAGGATTCAAAATCAACTATTTCTGACCATATTCCTTATTTCCTCCTACACATTTGTTTCAAAATAAAATCTGCCCCAAGCCCCTTTTAGTTATCTTTTGTTACATAACAAGTCGTGTTACCATGTAGTGGCTTAAAACATTATTTCTATGAGTTGGAAAAACAGGAGCAGATTAGCTGGTTGGCTCTAGTTTAGGATCTCTTATAAAATTGCAACGAAAGTATTGACTACGACTGCAGTCATTTGAAGGCTTGACCAAGGCTGGAATATCTGCTTCCAACTCACACACGTGACTGTTGTCAAGTGGCCTCAGTTCCTTATAGACCATTGCCTGGAGACTTCAGTTTCCAACCTCATGACCTCTCCATTGGGCTGCTTGAGTGTCCTCATAACATGGCAGCTGACTTTCCTCAGAGTGAATGAGCCAAGAGAGAGACCTATTCTTTGAAGTCACCCGCTGTCACTTTCTCCATAATCTATTCATTAAAATAGAAGCAAAGCACTAGATTGAATCCGCTCAAGGGGAGGGGAATTAGACTCCATCTTTAAAAGGGATTATTATCAAAGATTTATGGACATGATTTAAAACCTCCACAAGTGTGCTTTTAGTATGTGAATCTCCCAATTGCAGGTTACAATAGTGTCCACGTGTAATGAAAATACATAATAAATTCAAATTACATCCACTAGGGAGAGTTGAATTGAGTCCCTCAAATTAGTCATTACAGTATTTAAAAAATGTGAAAGGGCAATGAATTATCACATGCACTTGATATGTCATGTTTCTACTCCATGAAACTTTATTCTCATTCATTCATTCATTCATTTTTTTCATTTACAAAATATACGCACAAAGACAAGCATAGCAATGTTCCTGTGTTTTTTATCAATCTGAATAGAAAAATAAATGTTAAATGCCCTTTGCTCTCCAGGAGGATGTAATAAGGATTCATGCAAGTTTTGGGAGAGGAGGTATCCTGATAAACTGTTTAAAAGTTTTGGCTGATGCCATGAATACAAAATACTTAAAGAAGACTAAAGATAGAAGATCATTTAATAGATAGTGAAATAATTTATACAACAGATAATAAGAATTAAACCTATAGTGGTGGTCATGAAAAAGATAAAAGAAATGGATTTAAGAAATAAGATGAAGAAAAACAGCACAATTATTCCTTACTTAAGAAAGATTTCTACTCTATTTTTTCTGATTGGTGCTTAAGAAAAATTTATATATCCACTTAACAACTATAGCACCATCTTTCGTCATAATGAAGAGAAACAAGTCTTAATTCCATATCTATGACTGAGCATTCAATTGACTCATGGCCCCTGCTGGAAAATGCACAAACATACCAATGCTCATACAAGCATGAAAGAATGACCAACCATTATAATTAGAATATTTCTGTTCTTCGTCCTTTTATATGGTTAAAAAATAAAAAGTAACTTTTGGATAAACTTTTCTGGAAGGACAGATGATATCAAACGATTATACAGTAGTCTTCCCATTTTGTTTGTTTGTTTGTTTGTTTGTTTGTTTGCCATTAGCCAGAGATCTGAACACTTCAAAGGTCTTGATGATTCCCAGAGAAAAGATCTTGGAAAACCTTAATCACAGTAAGAATTTTGAACAAAATCTCATAAATATTGGAATCCTCATTTAAATGTTTTTAAGCTGGGAGTCATGTGGTCAGAAGTGGCCTGATGCAGTATAACTGATACAACTGGCTGAATATCAGTGACTGCAAGGTGAGTGAAGCAGTAGCTCAGTGAAGGTAGCACTGACAGGAGACAGAGAGTGGAAAAAGAAGAGCAGGACTCTGTATTTTGAGACTGTGTTTATGGAAGAAAGTCATTTGCCATTTGGGAAAATTTAACTATAAGTGTTATGTCATTATAGATGTGAAAAAGAGACCATCTGTGCCCCTCCACAGGATATGGTAGCTCTAAATAAAATGTTGGCACTATGCATGAAAAGGATAGCAACCAGTGATACACATGTTAAGATTTTATCACAATCAAAATAATGAACATATTAATTACCCAGAAGTTTCCTTAAGACTCTTTGTAATCTCTCACTCTTCCCTTAGTATGTTCTCTTCTAACCCCAGGCAAACACTAATTGCTTTTTGACGCTATAGATTAATTTTCATTTTCTAGAATTCTACATAAATGGAAACATATAGTCTATATCATTCATCTGTCTTCTTTAACTTACTATGATAATGTGGTTGTGTTTATTGATAACCCATTCATCTATATTGTTGAGTATTCTGTATGGATGCAACACTGTTTTGTTATACATTCACCTGTTTAAGGACACTTTTTTTTTCCAGTTTTGGGTTATTACAGTTTTTTATTATTTATTATTTTATTATTTTTATTATTTATGCTTACAGTACCTGGTCTTCCTAGGTGGTCTCCCATTTAAGTACTAACCAGGCACAACCCTGCTTAGCTTCCGAGATCAGACATCAGGCTAGTCCAGGGTGGCATGGCTGTAGACCATGGACCATGGCTCCAGTGGGGCGTGAACCCAGGACCTTCTGAGTGTAAAGCAGACGTGCTATATGCTACACTATGGAATCACATCCAGGTTATTACATTTCCATGAGCATTTGTGTAGAATTCTTCATACAAATATGTGCTTTGCATGGATATAGTAAGTATATTGGTAACATTTTAAGAAACCCTGCCAAACTGTTTTTCAAAGTTGTGCTGCCATTGAAAATACCAATCAAAAGGATATGAGAGTTCTACTTTCTAATCAACCCTTAGTAGGATCAGTATTTCTAATTTTACCCATTCTATTTTGTGTGAAGTTGTGTCTTAGTCAGTTTGGACTGATTAAACAAACAGCATAGACTGAGTGGCTTAAACAATAAATAATTATTTTTCAAGTTTTGGAGGTTGGGCAGTCGAAGATCAATGTGTGAAAAAATTTGGTTCTTGGTGAGGTTTCTCTTGGTTCTTGGTTTTGAGATGGTCACTTTCTTGTATCTTTGCAGGGATTCTTATCAGGACACTAGTCCTTTCATGAGGACTCCACCTTCATGACCTAATTACTTCCAAAAGTCTCACCTCCAAATATTAGGAATTTAACATATCGATTTTGGGGAGACACAAACATTCAGTCCATAACAGGTGATATCTCATCTTGATTACAATTGATCACTTCCATAATGACAAATAATGTTGTTTTTCAATTTATATAAAAATTTATATAGAATGAGTATTATTTCTTCCTTACATATTTGGTAGGATACACCAATAAAGCCATATAGACCTGGAGCTGTCCTTGTGGAAAGGTATTTAAACTTAAATTCAATGTCTAACGGATGGAAAATCTACTCAGGTTATCTATTTCTTGGTGAAAGAGCTTTGTTAGTATTGTCTTCCAAGGAATTTGTTCATTTCATCTAAGTTTGAATTATTGTCAAAAATTTGTTCATAATATTCCTTTATTATCCTTTTAATATTGGTTGATTCTGTCACAATATCATCTCTTATTTCTTATGTAATCTGTTTCTTCTTCCTTTATTTCCCTGATCAGTCTGGATAGACCTTATCAATGTTACTGACTTTCTCAGAGATTCAGATTTTGGTTTCACTGATTTTATATTTTTTGTTATTGTTCTCTAACTTCAGTGATTTTCACGTGGATCTTTATTATTTCCTTTCATCTGTATTGATTGGGTTTAATTTTCTCTTTTTTAGTCCCCTAATTTCTTAAGGTAGAAGTAAATATCATTTACTTGAGGCTTTATTTTCTAATATAGTCATTTAAAGCTATAAATTTCTTTCTATGTACTTACTGTTTTAGTGGCATCCGACAAATTCTGATATGCTCTGACTTTATTTTCATTCAGTCCAAAAATTTTTAATGTTACTTTTGATTTACTCTTTGATCCACGGGTATTTGAATGTAAGTTGTTTAGTTTCTAAATATTTGTGGATTATCCAGATATCTTTCTGTTATTAATTTCTAACTTAGTTCTATTGTGGTACAAGAACATACTCTGTATGACTTAAATCATTTAAATTTATTGAGACTTGTTTTATAGTTGATCTTGGAAAATGTTCCATGCACATTTGAACACAATGTGAGATCTATTGTTTTTGGATACAGTATTCTAAAATTGTCAATCAGATCAATTTTATTGATAGTTTTCTTCATGGCATTTATTATCTTTCCTGATTTTCTGTCTATTTGAGTTATCAAGTATTGAGAGAAGAGTATTGAAATCTTCAACTTTAATCATGAAATTACCTCCTTCTCCTTGTAGTTCTATCAATTTTTCCTTCAAGTATTTTGAAATTCTCTTTTAGGTGCATAAACATTTAAGATTGTTCCGCCTTCATGATAAACTGACCTCTTTACAATTATGAAATGACAATCTATATCTAAGTAATATTATTTTCTCTGTAATCAGAGGCATTGTGTAGTGAACAAAGGTGTGCTTACAATGAAGTAATCTGGACTTTTAGCAATTAGATTTAATCACAGGAAAGTCTTTACTATTGTTTCCTTTTCCTTTATTGAAAATTTGTAACTAGATAGGAATACAAACACCTTTTGATCATCTATTTTTAAAGGGGACAAAGTTAGCATGGATAAAAAAGTCTATGGGTGTCATCTATCCAAACAAACATTTCTCTAGAAATTTCTCATAAAAATAAAGTTATATGACCTTTATATATGTACATATGTAAAATATATATATAAATATATATATTTTTTGCTAATTCTCTACTGGAAAAGATTCAAAGAATGGGGTGAAAAAGCATAGAGATATGGAGAAACGTAAAGAGAGAGCAAGGAGTATGTCAATTGTCAAGAGAACTAACTAGGATCTTGATGTTAACTATATTAAATAATTTTAAATTGTCTTAGTTCAGTCATATTGCTAGCTCTGTTCTTGGCACCTTATCTCAGTATATCACTAACAATGATTTTTAACCTATTGTAAACTTCAATAGAAACTTCATTGCCATTATTTCCAGTTGAAAACAAAACTTATTACCTTCCAAAATAATTCCTTACTATCAGCTAATAATTTGATTCTTGCTTCCTTGATAAAAACAGAAGCAACTGGAAGATAATTTAATCATCTTAACAAACCTACCAATCTATCCCAACTTATACTTCCCTCTACAAATAGATGAACAGTACCAACAACTAAGCCAACAACTAAGCCAACCCCTCCAGTTGTGGCTGACATCACCTCTCTGATCTACTCAAACATTTTGAATTGCATCATCAATTCATCCTTTTTCACAAGAAAATTCCCATTATAAACAAGCATGATCTACTATTACTACAGAAAAAAAAAAAAAAACACTCCTTGACCTCACAGCCTTTTTCAACTGTATCTGCCATTTTTATTCTCTCTTTTATAGAAGAAATAATGTATCAGAAAGAGGTTTCTGTATCTGCTACCTCCAGTTCCTTAGCTCCCATTCTTTCATTATCTTCTCCAACATCTTATTCCCAACAACCCAATGAAATTCTCTCATTGAATTCTTCAGCACAAGTGATTGTTTTCCAGTCCTTCTCCTTTTTGGCAGCATTTAAAACATTAAATGCTCCCTGCTTTCTTGAATCACTGTCTTCACTTGGCTATTGGGACAACACATCCCCAAGATTTTACTCCTACTACAAAGATCTCCTTTTGGGGAATCTTTCTTATCTTTCAAAAACACTAAATATGGGTTCTGCTGACTTAAGCCTATTCATCTCTTTTCACTTCTAAGTGCCTGATCTCATTCAGGTTCCCTAATATCTCTAGCACCAAACTATCCTCTTACCTTCACATTTATGTTATTACACTATCCTGTCAATAGTTCCACTTGAATATTTCAAAACATAGGAAGTGCATCTGCACCAAAGCAGAAATGTCCATTCCTTCTTCTTCCAAGTAGCTCTTTCCTCAGTGCTCCCATCTGGGCCAGTACCTAAAAGTCACCTTGACTCCTCCCTTTGTCTCCACTTTATATTAACAACTGCTTTAAACTTTGCCACCTTCAGGATTGATTTTGAATACAAAATTTTTTGCCTTTCTACCATAAACGTTGTAGGTCATCCCACTATCATCCACACCTAGACTCCCCAAACAAATGGCTAATCGATCTTCATCCTTTTTCTTTCTCCCCCTGTAGACTTTCTTCCAGGTAAGATCCAGGACTTTTTTTTTTTTTTTTTAATGTAAATTAGATCATGGTACTTTTCTTCTCAGAATCTTTCAACAACCTCCCATCATACATAAAGTCTACTGTCTAAAATCCATAATCTGTAAATCCTCCCTTGCTCTAATCTGTGCCCGTAATTTTAGAAGTATCTGTTCTGCGATCATATTGGCCTTCTTGTCATTCTTTATCCATTTTAAGCCCACTTCACTTGCCACTCTGACTGCCTGAAAAAATTTTCTCCCCAAATTTAAATGTTTCCTTACTTTTTAAAATTAGGTCTCGAGTCAATTATCACCACCTCAGACAGGCTTTCCCTTATCATTCTGTCTAAAAGAGCCTATTTCTGCCCTAGATATGCTTTTTAATAATACATATTACATAAAGTTATGTAAAAGGTAGATAATCAATCTCTCCTTCCTGATATTCTCCCTCTCACCACATTGAAACCCCACACAGTCTTCTGATTCTGCCTTAAGTATTCTTCTTTCTCAGTCTCTAAAGCTTCTTTTTAATCTTGTTCAATCTCTTAATTTTAACACTGTCAGGATTCTGTATTTGGCCCTTTTACCTTTCACTTAACAAATCTACCCTTGTTATTCTCATTCATTACTTCTGTGTAAATTACCATTAATCTCTACTTTTATCTATGTCTTTGTTTCAGTCAAGATCTGTATGTAGGAATTCACATCTATCTATTAAATTACTTTTTAAAAGCATGTCAATTTGGACTCACACAAGCACCTTAAACTCAATATATTCCAAACAGCTAATAATCTTACCCAATTCTCATTTTTCTAAACTTAATCCTTGTTCTTTTTTTTTTTTTACCTTCATTTATACCACTACCAAGTTTCCATTTACTCAAACCACAAAACTTGGAGTCATTCTTCATTTCTCCCTTTTCCACACTTGTCAAAATCAATCAGTTGACACTTTCAAAACTTTCCACTTCTCCCTATTTCTACTTCAAATATATAAATTGAACTTTCTGTCATTTCTTGCCTGGACAATGTTGTGTATATTTTTTTATGTACATTTTCTGGCTCCCTATTCAGCTCCCATCTCTGTTTTGTTTGTTTGTTTGTTTGTTTTTTAATATAACATGCATAATTTCCTTTTGGAAACCAAGTCTCCCTTGTTGTTTAGCTATCCCTAATATGGTTAGGATCAATATGACTACCAGCTCTAGGCATCGGTACTGATTAACATACTCTCATATACATTTCATCTCTCATGCTGCGGTGTTCAAGCAGGGGTAATAAAATAGAAATTTAGAATCATTGTTCAATCATTGCAGGAAAATGATTTTTCTCCCCAAATGTGAAGAGGTAAGTATATAATCCCAGTTACTGATGGCAGCCATCTTATATATGGAGAGGAGCCAACTGAGGAAGAGTTAACTCGTGGGGGGAGGCCAGTAAAGACTCAGAGAGAAATGGAGCCTAAGCCCTGACTGAATCCATACAAAGATTCCACCTTAACACTGGTTGTGAGACAATTAATCATCTTTAAGCTACAAATGAACTTAGGTTGAATTTTCTATTACATGGATCCAGAAGTTCCCTAATTCAATTCAATTGATCTCACATATTTTATAGTTACCATAGACCATGGGAGTGATCTCATTCTCTTACCAGCAAAATCTAATTTTGTCAATTTTGTCACAGCTAAAAATCCTTCAGTAGATTCAGGATAAAATGCAAACTTTCTAGCATTACATACCCTATACTGTAGACTTACTGAATTTTTGCCAGTTCTCTAGACATTCCATAGTTGTCATAACATAGTATTTTCATCAATGCTGTTTATTCAAAATCTTCTTCCTCCTTGGATGCCTATCTGTTAGGCTCATCCTAAATGCAACTGCCCTGTGAAATTTTCTCTAATCCCTGAGCAGAGATGCCAACTATCTGCTATGTATTTCCCTGTCAGATTTCTGACATGACTGAATTTATGTTTTGGCAACACCACTTTCATCCATATCTCTCTTGATATTATTGGCTTTCTTATCTTTCTCCTTAACAAGACTACCAGTAGTCTGTCTTATTCATCTTTAAATTCTAACAACATTTGTCACAGGACTAAATACTATTTCTTGAATGAGCTTAACACAGTGGTCCCTAACCTTTTTGGCACCAGGGACTGGTGCTCCTATAAGAATCTAATGCCTGATGATCTCAGGTGGAGCTGAGGCAGCAATACTAGTGCGCTGGGGAGAGGCTGCAAATCCAGATAAAGCTTGGCTCGCTTGCCCACCACTCACCTCCTGCTGTGATGCCTCATTCCTAATGGGCCATGGACCAGTACCAGTATGCGGCTTGAGGGTTGGGAACCACTGGCATAACAGATAAGGGCCCTGCCCCCAGTAAAATTTACATCTGAACAGTAATATGCACATAAGTCTACAAAATCAAGGTTAAAGTACTGAGGGCTATGAGAATGGCACAGGGGAATTGCCTCACAAGAGGTGGTCTCTTTCCAGTTGATATAATTAAATGAAAGACCTTTCAGATAATATACAATGAAACCCAAAAAGGACTTTTCTATCACTATCCTCTATATAACATTTCTCTATGTGTGCTAACTTTGAAGAGAAAGACCACAAAGAGAGATAAACTAGATAAAATGAATTCCTAATGTTGCGATCTCCTTGGACATGGAGGACACTTCTCTAATCTCTCTCCTGTGGGAACAGTTTCCCTGGTAAGAAAGGTTTTGGAAGGAAACTAAACTCTGGTGAACACACAATGAAATACACAGATGCTGTATTATAGAATTGTACACTTGAAACATATAATCTTATTAACCAATGTCACTTCAATAAATTTAATTTAAAAAAAATAGAAAAAAAATCAATAACAAAAAGGAACCAAAAAGAAAGCCATACAATTCATAGAAGACACCTTAAATTAGTAATTGCAGTTACTCCTGAGGAGAGAGCCAGAAAGACAAAATGGTTTGTTTTTTATCACGTGCATCTATATGACTTACAAAAAAATTAAATTAAAAATTATAAATGTAAGAAAAGGAAGTTTTCCAATTTGACCAGTTTAATTATATGCCATGTAGACTATTGTCTACATTAGTCTATTACAACTTAAAACCAGTGAAGGAAAATTTTAAATGACCAGTATCCCAGTGCTTTTTCCATATGCTCTTGTTACAAATACTTTTTCTTTTTCTAGATAACTTATATTTGTGTTTCTGACTATACTTCTATATGTTTAAATTGTCTTGTATACATGTAGTGGCATCAAATATCAATTCTATGTCATATTTTCCACATCCAATGGAATCAGCAAATGAAGAAAATAAAATTGTGTGGGAAAATAAGTGAAACTTTATATATGCATTTATATTATTATCCTCTGATAAGCTACATTAAAAGCTACATTAAAATTATTTTTAATATTTACATTATTTATGTTTTTTTACAGTGCAGTGTATATTAGGCTGACAAACTGTGAACCTGAAAATTAAGAGTACTGTTTTTTTAATAAGGAGCATTTTGCTATTAATATTTTGGTAATTGTGAGACACAGAAAATATCCCCATTTCAGTGGTGCTCAGACTCACACTTCCCTCAGCTGTGTAGTGAGCAGCCTGGTGCTCTCACACTTAGTTACAATGTAAAACGTGGGAATAATGCCTGATGCTGCTTCCCTTCAAGGTGTTTTTCCAGCATCATCATCATCACTTCCCTCCCCTGACAACCCTCTTTATTACTTTATTCTCCACAGTCTATCTTAGAAGGTAATCATTTCTACATTTTCAGTTTTCTTATTTAAAATGTGCATTAAAAAGTGTATATTACATTACAAGAGTGTATGTTCTATAACTATAGACATATAAAAAAATGTATGTTCTAAAGAGCAGGCGATGTTTACATGAAATTTTGATATTAAAGAAATATAGTTGCCCCTTACTTTCATACCCTTTATTTACAGCAAATAAGGGGGATAGAAATTTCTTTTTTTTTAGTATATTTTTTCCCTTCTTTAATTCCTCCTCCCACCCCCGCCTCCACTTCCACCCTTGACCTATAGATGTTGCCGTTTCCCCTTAAGAACTGGATCTCTGAAGGCAAGGTGTCTCCTCCCACGGCTCGTTGTGTGTACCTGGGGCCTGGCGCCCCTGGGGTATTGTCCGTGGCTCCAGCTGGGGTGTGAACCCAGGACCTTCTGTGTGTAAAGCAGACATGTAAAGCAGAAATTTGAAGACTTCATTGACAAGACTCTTAAAAATTTCCACTTCACTGTTATTTTCATTTTTAATGCATAGACTTAACCAATTCTTGTATATCCAAAGCAGAGTTTTTCTAAATGTTTTTACTTGTTTTATTTTATTTTTTTTCCTTAGACATTATGGGGGGTGGAGGGGAGGCATTCTTGGGAAGAATTTTTGCTCAAAAAAAAAAAAATACACAAAAGATGAGCGTCACTCTGTAGAGAGTGACATCATCAAGATATCAATATTGGTTGTTCCCAACTTTGGTCTCCTTATAAGAATTCCAGCATTAACTCACCACAGACAAGACACCTCCAGGAAAAGAAAAAAAAAAAATCCCAGAACCTGAGGGTAAGGTTGAAGCCAACTTCTGGACCACAGAGACTGAGAAGGACCCCATTCAAAGGGTGAAAGGAGTGGCTACACTCTGACCAGATTGCCTATTTCTCAAGTTGGCACCGTGCCACACTCAAAGAATCTCCCGGAGAATTATGGCTTCTCCAGTGGGAAAAAGAGAGCCCAAGGTGGACATCCAGCTCCCCCAGCATTGAAGAATGCTTCCTGGGAAGTCCATTCAGGTCTTGTTTCACAGAGATCACTGACAAACTCTATAGGGCTTGACCACTGTGGATCACATTGGGATGGAGAAGGGGAGTAGGGCTTACAGCAACCAGCACTCAGATCTGGCAGACTGCATTGCTCCTTGTAGCAGTACCTGAACAGAGAGCCCAGCCAGTGGCTCTGCCAGTCTGCCGAGCTGAGCTGGTGGCTTTGTCTGGCAAGAAAGCTCAGTTGGCAGTTATGCCTGATTTAGGTCTCCAGCCAACAAGCAATATTGGATATGAAGCCTGTTCCATAGCTAAACCTGGGAAGCAAATCTGAAGTCAGGGAAGCAAATCTGAAGTCTTGCCCAAATGCTACGTAGGATCTCCAATCCTACTGTCTAAGAAGTCTGACAGGAGAATCTGAGAGCTGCAGAGCCCATCCTATAGCCTGGCTTGGGCAAGGTCAGCAGTCTGCCAAACTGTTAAGTGTAGCCTCTGGTCCTCCATAACCAGGGAGCCTAAACAGTGACCTTTGACAGCCTCAGAAAGCAGTATATATTGTCTGGTTGTAGGGCCCACCCTACAGCCTTGACAGATGGCTGAATGCAGCCTGTGGCTTGGCCTAGCCAGGTAGTATAGTCAGTGGCCTTGCCCAATCACCAACCATAGCTTTATGCCCAACAAAGGAGTTCTGACAGTGACCACACCCAACTTCAGAGCACAGACTCTACCTCTACTCAACTGTGGGAGATAGCTAGAGGACCCCACCCCCAACTAAAGAGCCCTGCTAGCAAACTTGCCCATCAACAGAACATAGCCTACAGCCACACACCCAATTTAGGGGCACAATCTGTGTCCCCATCTGATCACAGAACACAGACGGAGGAGGGCTTTCCTGACTTCAAAGCCCTGCCTGCAGCTTTGCCTGAACAAAGAGTTCTGCCCACAGAATCATCTGGTCTGGAAGCACAGATAGCATCATATTTAACAATGAAAGGTTGGGAGTTTTTCCTGTAAGATTAGGAACAAGACAAGGGTACCCACTTGTACCATTCCGATTTTACATAGTACTAAGAGTCCCAGCCAGAGCAATTAGGCAAGAAAAAGCAGTACAGAGCATCTGAATCAGAAAAGAAGTAAAATTGTCTCTGTTTGCAAATAACATAATCTGATGTATAGAAAATCCTAAAGACTCAATCAAAAAAATATTAGAACTAGTAAAGGAATTCAGTAAACTTGCATACAAAGTCAACATACAAAAATCAGTAACATTTCTATGTGCTAACGATGAATTATCCGAAAAAAAGATAAAACAATACCATTTACAGAAACATCAAAAAGAATAAAATACTTATGAATAAATTTAAGCAAAGAGGAGAAAGATCTGTGTACTGAAAACTCTAAGGTGTTGATGAAAGGAATTAAGGACACAAATAAATGGAAAGATATTTTGTGTGTATGGACTGAAAGAATTAATATTGTTAAAATGTCCATACTACTCAAAGCCATCTATAGATTCAACGTAAACTCTATCAAGAGTCTAATGGTATTTTTTTTACAGAAATTTAAATTAAATAATAATAATAATTCTAAAATTCATATGGAACCAGAAAAGACCCCAAATAGCCAAAGCAGTGATAGAACAAAATTAGAGGCACTATACTTTCTGATTTCACACTATATTACAATAGTATAGTAATCAAAAAAACATGATGTTGTCAAAACAAACAAACAAACAAACAAAAGCAGACATGTAGACCACTGGAATAGAATTGAGAGCTCAGAAATAAATCCATGCATATATGGTCAACTAAACTTTGACAAGGGAGCCAAGAACACTCAATGGAAGAAAGACACTCTCTTCAATAAATTAAGTTGGGAAAACTGGGTGTTTGCATGCAAAACAAGGAAACTTAACCCCTACTTTATATTACTCATAAAAAGTATTTTAAAATAGATTAAAGACTTAAATGCAAGACCTGGATTCATAAAATCCTTAAAAGAAAACAGGTGGTAAACAACTTGACATTGGTCTTGGCCATGATTTTATGAATATGACACCAAAATCACAAGCAACAAAAGCAAACAATATACAAGTAGGACTATATCAATATACAAACCTTCTGCATAACTAAAGAAATGATCATCAAAATATAAAGGTAACCTACAGAATGGGAGAAAACATTTGCAAACCACATGTCTGATTAGGGGTTAATCCAAAATGTATGAGGAACTCGTACAACTTAATAGCAAATAAACAAATAATCCAATTTTAAAATGAGTAAAGGACCTCAATAGATTCTTTCCCAAAGAAGATACTCAAGTGGCCAAAAGGCATATGCAAAGATACGAAAAATCACTAATCAAAGAAATACAAATCGAAACCACAATCACTTCATACCTGTCAGAATGGCTATCATCAAAAAGACAGAACATAACAAATGTTGGTGAGGATGTGGAGAAAATAGAATTCTTTTGCACTATTGGCAGGAAAGTAAATTTTCAGAGACACTATGGAAAGCAATATGAAGTTTTCTCAAAAAATTGAAAATATAAATACCATATGATCCAGCAATTCCACTTCTTGAGTATTTTTCTGAAGGAAATGAAATCACTGTCTGAAAGAAATATCTACACTCCCATTTTCATGGCAGCATTACCTACAATAGCCAGGACATTATAATAGAAATAACACACACACACACACACACAGGAATATTATTCAGCCATAAAAAAAGAAAAGAATCCCGCTATTTGCTGACAACATGTGTGGAACTTGAGGGGGTTATGCTAAGTTAAATGTCGGACAGAAAGAAAAATACTGAATAGTCTCATAAGTGGAATCTTTAAAAACCAGGCTTATAGAAACAAAGAGCAGATTGGTGGTTGTCAAGGGAGAGTGGAGGGATATGGGAAGGAGTGGTCAAACGGCACAAACTTGCAGTTATAAGATAAATAAGTCTGGGGGTGTAATGTACAACATGGTGACTGTAGTTAACAACACTCTATTGTACATTTGCAAATTGCTAAGAGAATAGATCTTAAAAGTGTCCACAACAGCAAAAAAAAAAATGTTGCAACTGTGTGAGGTGATAGATGTGTTAACTCACTTTATTGTGGTTATTTCACAATATATACATATACCAAATCATTATGTCATATACTTTAAACTTAATCAAAGTTATATATCACCTATATCTCAATAAAATTGAAAAAAAATCTACCATCTTCTGCCTTTCACTTGTTTGGAAATTATCTGAGGCCAGAATATGTGGATTACTGATGACTGAAAGGGGACAAGCCTGAGAAAAAAAATCAAGCTGAGGATGATGGGGTTAAAACATAGGAAAAACCTGGTTTCTCACTGATATTGCACAGATATAGAATTAACTAACCTTGGAAACTCATGTGAGGATCTGTTATATGAGAGAAATGTGTATATAAGCTAATTGAGGCTGTTACCCGAAGTTGAAATTCTAACTGATACAAATGCTAAGAATTATACAGATATGTATGGACAGCTTAAAAAAGAATTGGGAAAGGGTATATATGCTCTATTGCTTGCGTTTGAGCAGGATTGACAATGAGCTCTGGGGACTTTTGAATTACCTATCAGCAAATGGTGAAGGCTTATGTAATAGCCAATTACTGAGTGAAATCCCAGGCTATTAATTATATGCCAGAGAGGACATCCACTTTCTGATTGATTACACTCTAGGCTGGAAACTGTTCTCACCTTTTTTCTTTTGGGACTCTGCCATCATAGTGTTATTACTGCACCTGCATCTTTGTTGTCCTTTGCACAAATATTCCACGATACCATCATCATTTTTAATCATTCTCTGATTATGGGAACATGCTGGATAATTTCCAAGGCCAGAGAGGAATGTGTTGTTTCCATTAGCCTTTTCTTGCTCAGTGTTTAAAGGCAAGATAGTTAACTCTGGGCTATCCAACAGGATCACTATCAAGCATTATTTACAAGAACTGCAAAACTCATTTATTATGCACAGAAGAAACCATTAAGAAGACACTGGTCCATATGAGGTTACTGAGTGAGAAAATTAAATTGCATATGGTAATAAGTCAAGATCTCCCTCAATTTACATTTACTGACAGAATATGGGGGATTGGAGAAGTAAAACACCGTGATAGTAATGGTTCTCCTTGTAACAAACTCTCTGCAACTGACAGGTATACAGAAAATAGAGGTAGCAGTGTATTTTTCATGAGGCTGATAGACTCTCAAAGCTGTCAAATGTTAACTAGTTTAACTTCTGCTCTTTGCAAAAAGGTTAATGGATACAGCACATTTTCCAATGTGACTCTGAAAAACAAAGAATTACAAATAGTATGTGGCGGTATTTGTTTTTCTTCTTTTTTAGCCTACCCCTTGTAAAACCTAGAGGTTGAATGCTACATCAAGGCTTTTAGCTATCAAAAAATTGGTAGTATTCACATATGTGGG
>NW_011888914.1:1731404-1737455 GCF_000151845.1 Pteropus vampyrus
ATAGTTAACTCTGGGCTATCCAACAGGATCACTATCAAGCATTATTTACAAGAACTGCAAAACTCATTTATTATGCACAGAAGAAACCATTAAGAAGACACTGGTCCATATGAGGTTACTGAGTGAGAAAATTAAATTGCATATGGTAATAAGTCAAGATCTCCCTCAATTTACATTTACTGACAGAATATGGGGGATTGGAGAAGTAAAACACCGTGATAGTAATGGTTCTCCTTGTAACAAACTCTCTGCAACTGACAGGTATACAGAAAATAGAGGTAGCAGTGTATTTTTCATGAGGCTGATAGACTCTCAAAGCTGTCAAATGTTAACTAGTTTAACTTCTGCTCTTTGCAAAAAGGTTAATGGATACAGCACATTTTCCAATGTGACTCTGAAAAACAAAGAATTACAAATAGTATGTGGCGGTATTTGTTTTTCTTCTTTTTTAGCCTACCCCTTGTAAAACCTAGAGGTTGAATGCTACATCAAGGCTTTTAGCTATCAAAAAATTGGTAGTATTCACATATGTGGGCGTGAGGTGGGGTGGTATAGAACTGTTGTGCAGGGTTTTAAATGAATCTCTAGTTGTTAGTGTGTGATATTGGGGATGAACCTTTATTCATTTGAAGATGAAACCTTTAACGTTAACCTTTTGTAGGAACATGCTTTATATTTATCATTTGTCTATCATTTATCAGTTATCATTTATAACTATGTATTGTAAAATTGTATCATGTGAACCAAAGAGTATGGCTAACCTATATGTACAGATTAAAATAACAAAGTTAAGGGGCAGCTTCTACTCATTCCTGGTAAGAAAGAGAATTATCAACAATATTGCCACTATTCTGCGTGGAGAAGTGAACACTGAACTAGATTCCAGACCACCCATTCCTTTGATGTTACTCATAGTTTTACCTGATCCCCTGATACTATATGTATACATTCCTAAACATCATTAGGTTTAGTCTTGTATGTTTTGGGATATTTTATTCATGGAATCATACAGTTTATACTTTTGTGCGCCTTGCTTTATTCAATCAGCATTCTGCTTTGGAGATTTATTCTGAGGGATGGTTCATTTAGTTATCCTGGTTCTAGGAATTTGTTGCTACAGTCAGTGTTGCTTTAAACATTCTTGTGAATGTTTCCCAGTGCACTTGGGAGTTTCAACTGGGGTGATATCTAGGTGTGAAACTACTGGAGTGCAATAATTGCATGATTCATACTAGCAACAACAAAGAATAAAAGCTTCTGAGCTGTTATTTTCAATCTTTTAAATTGTTACTACTGTGGTATAGGCATATTGGTCCATACTGTAATTTTAACTTTCATTAATGTTAACTAATGAATTGAACACATTTTGCACAAATGTATTTGTCATTTTTATTTTCTTTGTTCAGGTTCTTTTTCTATTGGAATTTCTTTTGTCCTTTTATAATTTGAGAGTGGTTCTTTAGGTATTTTGGACACTATCACATTATTGGTTAACTATGGGAAATGACCACTCTATGGCCATGATTTGTACTTTCACTATTTTTATGGTGTACATTAATAAACAGATATTCTTATTTTTAATGCATTCAGATGTAACAACATTTTCCTTTATGTTTTATGTATTTTGTATTTTTAATGAAGTAATATCCTACCTTACGTTCACTAAGATTTGTCCAATATTTCTTTTTATATTATTTTAGGTATTGTCTTACATAATCAATTTTTTAATCTATCTAAAGTTGTTTGCTTATGTTTATTGATAAACAATTCCCTTCTATTATTTCTTAAATAATATATTTTTCTCACTAAATTTTAATGCCACATTTGTTATAAATTAAATTTCCATATTTACATGTGTCTATCTAGGTTTACTTTTTTGTTCTATTGGTCTGTTTTTCTATGCCTGCCTCAGTAATATTCCGATTTAAATATTATTTTATAACGTCATCTGATAAGATGCCTTCCAATCTATTTCTTCTTCTTTGAAAGAATGTTAAATATTCTTAATTTTTTCTTTCCTTATGCAGATTTTTAAAATATATGTTCAAGTTCCATGAGAATCACTGTTGCAGTTTTGATACGAATCAAATCATATTTGGGAAGATTGAATACGAGTCTTTCCAATTGCAGGCCTTTCTTCCTCTGACTGTGGTCTCTCTCTCTCCCACTATTTAACCCTCCTCAAATTCTTCAATTACTTTTAATAATATTCGTCAAAATATGATTTCTGAAATTCTGTTACTTTTATTTCTATTTCTAAAATATTTCGTGACTGATTAAACATGTATAATAAATATATTTTAAGTTCATATTATGAATATAAAGCAATACACTTACATTTATTGACATTTTTTCATAAATTTAATAAACTGTTATATTATTTCTAATAATTTTAGACAGTAGACCAGAGGTTGACATTTTCTTTTTCTATAAAGAGTCAGATAGTATTTTAGACTCTGAGAGCCATATGGTCTTTAGCAATTATTCAACTGTGCCATTGTAGCACAAAAATAACCATAGACAATACCTAAATGAATAAGCATAACATGGCTGTATTCCAATAAAACTTCATTTACAAAAAAGGTGGTGAGCTGGTTTCGGCCTGTGTGCCATTATTTGCTGATCTCTGCCCTAGGCTATTATATCAACTATCAAAACAACAGTTTTGTTTCTTCTTTTTTATTCTTATTTCTTTTTTGTCATTTTTATTTTCTACTTTCTCTGTCTAAGAAGCCCAGAATAATCTTTAATATAAGTGTTGAATGTGGCCATTCAGTCTTGTTCATGGTTTTAAAGAAAATATTTTTAATAGTTCACTGATGTGTAATACTTGTTGTAGGTCTGCATAGATTCATTAGATTATGGAAGTTTCCCTCTATTTCTAATGTGTAGCAGTTTTATCAGTATTTTTTCCTTGCATCTATTAAGATGTTTGAATGTTCTTTCTCCTTCAATCTGTTAATGTTATGAATTACATTAATAGTTTATGTAATATTATAGCAGCATCGCATCTTTTGTACATAATGTTATTATCCTTTAAAAATATTATTTGGTTTATTTTCTTTTTTAAAAAAAGAATTTTATGAGTAAAATTCTACTTTTATGAGTAAAATTGACCTGTTTACTTTCTACTTTTATGAGTAAAATTGACCTGTTTACTTTCTTTCTTGTAGTGTGTTTGTCTGGTTTGGAATGGAGACTGAAATAGCTACATTAATAGAGTGGTCAAGTATTGTCTCCTTGTTAATTCTCTGGAAGATTTTGTGCACTATCAAGTTAACTCTTCATTGGATTTTCAGTGGGCTTCACCGATAAAACTATCAGTGTTACAATGTCTGTGGGAAGATTCTAACCACTGATTCAATTTTTCTAAACCATTATAGGATTATTCAATTTTTCTATTGCTTCTCATTTAGTTTTGGTAATTTGTTTTCTAGAAAGGTATTTTTACTAAGTTTTCAAATTTGTTTGCATGAATTTTTTTTTAGCATTCTTTATTTTTTTTCAAATTGCTGCAACATTTGTAGTTATAAACTTGTTTTTATTCTTAATATTATTTGAACACTTTCTGTATTTACTTGATCAATTTTGTCAAAGCATTGTCAATTTTATTAATCTTCTCAAAGAGCAATGGCGTATCTTCATTAATCACCTGTATTATTTTTTAATTTTGTTAATTTCTTTTATTTTTTATTAGCCATTAGTATTTGCTTTTCTTTTCCTCAATTCTTTAATTAAAAACTTAGTTTTTAGCCTCTTCTTTCTTAAAATAAGTACTTAAAGCTACAACTTTTCCTCTGCCCTTTTAGCCACATCCAATATATTTTTTATATTTTATTTTAATTGTTATTAATTTCTGATTATTTTCTTATTTATACCATAATGTATTTTTTAAGAAATGAGTCACATGGGATTCTGTTTTTAAATTTCTAAATTTATAGAATTTTAAAGTTACCTTATAATATTGGTTTCCATCTCTAGGACTGTTTTATATTATTCCAATTCTTTGATTTTTTTGTTAATTAGTATGTAGTCAATTTTTGGAAGAGTCCAACTATATATGAAAAAAACACATTCTCTATTTCTTGTGTAAAGGATTCTATAAATGTACATGAAATCAAATTTGTTAATTGTATTGTGCAAAAATTCTGCGGCCTTATTACTTTCATTTTCTTAATGTCGATTAACAGGAGACATATATTTACAAACTTTTCCTAATTTCTCTTTCTCTCTAAATATAGATAATGTTTATATATACATTATTAGATGAACACAATGTACAATGTTAATGTCTCCTCGTTGAGTTGAAACTTGTACCCAGTTTCTCAGACATGTATTTTCTTTTTTTTGACGTATGTTTTCTTAAAGTACATTTTTATATTAATTTAGCTACTACACTTTTCAATTACTTAGTTTCTGCTGATGTTATTTTCCCTTTTTTATAATTTTAATTTTCTACATCTTAATGCTTCATCTGTAGCATATGTAAACAGTATGAGACCAGAATTTTAAAATCAATTCTGAACATATTTATACTTAGTTACTGACTTATTTTGTACTTTTGACTCTGTATATTTCTATAAATGTCTTTATTGTGCTTTTCCCAAAATTCTACCCTTTCCTGTGCTCTACTTCTATCTTATTTCATTTTAACACAAATTAATAATGTTATGGTTTTATAAGGTCAATGTTTATTTAGATATATATGTTCCTTCTTTTATCTCACACTGTCCTTCTGGAAAATCTTTTCTCTTTCTGAAGTTTTTGAAAAGTCCTTTAGCAAGAATATGTTAGTTGTAACTTCTCTTAATTTATGTGAGATATATACATATATATCTCCATTTCATCTTTTACTTGATATCGTTGCCAGTTTTATGAATCAAGTTTTTTTTCTTTTCAGGACATTGAAGGTATTGTTCCATTTTTTTATGACTCATAAAGCTGTCTAGAAATCAGCTTTCCTCCCAAAAAATAACTAAATAAAATGGAGACAAGCAATCAACCGAATGCAGAATTCAAAACACTTGTTATGAGTTCAATGAACTTAAGGGAACAGTAGATGAACTCAGTGAGAACTTTAACAAAGAGATAGAAAACATAAAAGAGGAAATAGAAAACATTTTTAAAAAGTCAGAAATGAAGACTACAATAACTGAATGAAGAATACCTTAGGAAGAATTAACAGTAGATTCAATGAAGCAGAAAATTGAATCATCAGTTTAGAAGACAAGGTAGCAGAAAACAACCGATCAGAACAGCAACAAGAAAAAATAATCCAAAAAAATGAGGATAGTTTAAGGGGCTTCTGGGGCAACATTAAGCATATCAACATTCACATTATAGGGGTATCAGAAGGAGAAAAGAGAGAGCAAGAAATTGAAAACTAATTTCAAGAAATAATGACAGAAAACTTTCTTCACCTGGTGAAGGAAACAGACATACAAGCCCAGGAAATGCAAAGCGTCCCAAATAAGATGAACAAAAGGAGGCCCACACCAAGACACATAATTAAAATGCCAAAGGTTAAAGACAAAGAGAGAACCTTAAAAGCAGCAAGAGAAAAGCAATTACTTACCACAAGGAAGCTCCCATAGACTGTAGCCAATTTCTCAACAGAAACTGCAGGCCAGAGGGATTGGCAGGAAATATTCAAAGTGATGTAAAGTAAGGACTTACAACCGAAATTGCTCTACCCAGCAAGAGTATCATTTAGAAGTGAAGGACAGATAAAAAGCTTCCCACATAAGAAAAAGCTAAAGGAGTTAATCATCACCAAGCCAATATTACAGGAAATGTTAGAGGGACTTTTTTAAGACAAAGAAGAAAAAAGATAAAAGATAAAAAGTATGAATAATAAAATGGCAATAACTACATATCTAAAAACAATTACTTTAAATGTAAATGGATTGAATGCTCCAACCAGAAAATAGAATAGGCGAATGGATAGGAAAACAAAACCCTTACATATGCTGCCAATAAGAGACTCCAGATCTCAAGACACACCAAGACTGAAAGTAAATGGATGAAAAAAGATGTTTCATGAAGGTGGAA
>NW_011888914.1:1738580-1759996 GCF_000151845.1 Pteropus vampyrus
CAGTTTTCAGTCTAATTGTTATTCTCTAGTCAGGAATTTGTCTTTTCATTTTGGCTACTTTAATTTTTTTCTACATATTTTTGAGTTTCACTATAAATAAATATAGATTTCTAGCACCTTATTTTGTTTGGGATCTTTGGGGCTTTTTAGGGTTGAAAATACCTTTCCTTCCTCAGTTCTGAAAAATTCTGTCTGTTGCATTTTCCAGTAGTGTTTAGTACTCCATTTCCATAACTCTCCTTCTGACTCTTTCAAGAGGTGTTATTAGACAAATGCTGGACTTGTCCATTTTAATTGCTCTGATTCTTAATCTCCCCTCAATACTTTGCGCCTCATTTTTTTTCCTCCACGACACAATAATTGTCAGTTCTTTAGATCTATCTCCCAGTTCACCCAATGTTTGACATTTTGATATTTGACTTGGTTTTATTCCTGCCACACAGAAAGTATAAATATTAGCCTCAAACAGCCATGAGGCCTAGATTAGGAAATGAATTCTCAGGGGAGGCTTTCTTTCCTTTCATCTAGTACTAATGTCCAGAGCAATACAGATGAATATCTTTATTAAAGATACATTATTGCTGCTATTATTTTAAAAATCTCTTTCTATAAGGTGGGTTTATTTCCCTAGATCTTTCTTTCATTGAATGTGTCCCCTTTTAGAAGTCCTGACTTTGTGCAGGCTCTAGCCTGTCTTATGCCCCCTGATCACATAGCCCTTACAGGCAATGCCGTGAACCATATGACATAGGCAGATGCCCAGGCATCCACAGATTCCAATGCTCATGTACCAGAACACATGATTCTCTGGTAATTTTTGGCTCCTAAGTATTTCCCTTACTTTCTAGTCAAATTAATTATGCATTTAAGTATTTTTTAAACTGATAATTTTAGTTGTTATAAATATTTAGTCCATAGTATTTTGAAAGCAAAAATCAGATAATAATCATTTTATAGGTTCACAAATAAATACAATAGGCATTTAAACTGGAAGAGTCATTTCTCTTGTAGTTAAAATTTTAGTCACTTCAATTAATCACATCAATTTATTACATAAAGAGCTAAATCAATGTCTGTGTTTATGCCAGTACCATACTGTTTTAATAACTTCATGGTAGTTATGTAATTTTCTACATGTAAGTTCATTTCACCAGCAAACAGATTAGTTTCCTTTTTCCTATCTGATACAGATGCCTTTTATTTCTTTTTCTTACCTGATCTCCCTGGCTAGGACTTCCAATACTGTGTTAAACAGAAATGGTAAAAGTGAGCACCTTTGTCTTGTTCCTGATTTTAGAGAGAAAGCTTTCAGTTTTCTACCATTGAGTATGATATTAGCTATGGGTTTTTCATATATATCCTTTATTGTGTTAAGATAAGTTCTCCTTTTTGTCGATAGGTTTGTTTTTATTTTTTGTTTTGTTTTGTTTTGTTTTTAATCATGAAAGGTTGTTGAATTTTGTCCATATTTTTATATGACTAGTGAGATTATTATGTAGTTTTATTCTTCATTCTGTTAATGTAATATATCATATTAATTTAATTGTGTATGTTCAACCATCCTTGTGTTCCAAAGGTGACACTCACTTGGTCATGGTGTATGATCCTATTAATGTACTATTGAATTCATCGATGGAACAGAATAGCACGGGAATTAAATCCCCACATATATGGGCAATTGATCTTCAATTAGGGTGTGAAGAAAACACAATGAGGAAAAGATACTCTTTTTAACAAATGATATTGGGAAAACTGGATATCTGCATGCAAAAGAATAAAATTGGACTCCTGTCTTATAGTATACACAAATATAAACTCAAAGTGGATTAAAATCTTAAATATAAGAATTGAAAATGTAAAACTCTTAAAAGAAAAATTTAAGAGAAAATTTTCTTGACATGGGTCTTGCTTGTGATTTCTTGAACATGACACCAAAATCACTAGCAACAAATCAAAAATAGATAAGTGAGACTACGTCAACTTAAAAGCTTCTGCATAGCAAAGGAAACTATCAACAGAATGAAAAGGCAACTTACAAAATGGGAGAAAATATTTGCAAACCATTTATCTGATAAAGGGTTAATATGCAAAATATATAAGAAACTCTTATAACCCAATAGAAAAAAATGGTCAAAAACTTGAATATACATTTCCTCAAAGAAGACATACAATGGCCGACATGGATATGAAGAGATGCACAACATCACTAATCATTAAGGAAATACAAATAAAAACCACAGTGAGATGTCATCTCACATCAGCTAAGATGGCTATTAAAAGAAAAGAAAAACAAGATAAGTGTAAAAATGTAGAGAAAAATGTAGAGAGATAAGTGTAAAAATGTAGAGCCCTAATACACTGTTGATGGGAATATAAAAAATACAGCTGCTATAGAAAATAGTATAAAGTTTCTTTAAGAAATAAAAACTAGAACTGCCATATGACCCAGAAATCCCACTTGAGGCATATATCCAAAAGAATTAAAATTAAGATCTCAAAGAGATAACTTCAATTCAATGTTCATTGAATTGTTCACAGTAGCCAAGATATAGAAGCAACATAGGTATATGCTGATGGATAGATGGATAAAGAAAATGTGGTATATACATGCAATGGAATATTATTCATTCTTAAGAAGAAGAAAATTTTGCCATTTGCAACAACAGGAATGAACCTAGATGACATAACACTAAGTGAAATAAGCCAGTCGCAATAAATACACTAATACTACATGATTCCAGTTATTACGAGTTAATAAAAATAGTCAAATTCATAGAAACAGAGAAAAGAACTCATAAAAACAATGATTACCAGGGGCTAAATGTCAGGGAAAATTGGAAATTGTTCAATTGGTATACAACTTCATTTATGCAAGATTAATTAGCTCTATTTTGTAATGTCTAGAGTCAATAGTACGGCACTGTGCACCTAAAAATTTGTTGAGAGTAGATCTTATGTTAAGTGGTATTAACACACACACACACACACACACACACACACACACACATGGGGACACTAAAAATCTTCTGGAGTTAGTGGACATATCTATTATCCTGCCAGTGATAACAGTTTCACAGATGTTGTGTATGTCCAAATTCATCAAATTGCATTCATTAAATAAATACAGGTTTTTGTAGGTCAATTATATATCAATAAAGCTGTTAAAAAGAGAAAGCTAACTGGTTTCCACAGAATTATTTCTCTCAATCCTATAAGTGTTCTAGGATATCAGTCATCATAAATACTCTGAAGACAGAACTATATTTGCTCACTAGTGCATACCTGGTGGCTAGAACAATACCTCCCATATAGCACATTCTTTTTTTTTTTTAATTTTGTAGATGAAGCAACCCTTGGTTGACCTCACAGATTGCAAGGACCTTGTCAGCTTACGATTCCTTATTTTTTTTATTTTTTATGCCTACAGCACTTGGTCTTCCCTAGGTGGTCTCCCACCTAAGTACTAACCAGACCCGATCCTGCTTAGTTTCCAAGATCAGATGGGATGGGGCTTGTTCAGGGTAGCTAGCACATTCTTAAGAAAGATTTCCTGAATGAATGAATGTTGGACGCTATGTATGAGTAAATACACAATGCACTTTCATGGTGTCTTCCCCAAATACCACTTCCCTTACTTCTTCCTAATCCATATCTAGCTTGCTTTCTCCTTTTCAATTTTGTTCTTATCCTGTGTAGTATTTAGATATACACTAATCTGAAGAAATGGCATAAACAGCTTTTTATTCTATCATTATCTAAAAAACATAAAATTCATAGAAATCTTTTTCAATTATCGTTATTTCCCTACTAGTTTTATTGACCCTGAAATTACCTTAACTAAAGAAGTCTTCTTTAGCTGTTGTATTTCCTCTTGATTATTCGGCTTCCCTAATATTTCAAGAAGTGCTTCGTATGCATTTCATCTAGATGATTCCTAGATAATATTGTTTTCTTCTTATCTTTCACATTATCTTTAATACATTAATATAGTAAGTTATACTAAAATACTAAAATTCTGTAAGTTTTATGTTTTATTACTAACATCTTATATGACATTGAGAAAAAAAAATCTTCCTTATTCTATCGATCTCAACTGTAAATATCTATTAAAGATTAACGTTTGGGTTTGAAAGTCCATGATCAAGCATGAGCATGAAAAGATATTAAATGATTCAATTTATTAATGTTGTTTAAAGTGTATACTTGACTCTTTCTGAAATAGCTTTAGTGCAATTAGCATCCAGCTACCAGAAAAACACAAACTTATTCCATATGAAGTGTGTAGGACTAAAGAGATTTCCAAATTTTATATTATATTTAGCTTTGCACAATGCCTAAAATTTCAGTGTAAAAACATATTTAAAACCTTGCCCAGTAAAAACGTATTTGTATGCAAATTACACTGTACAGTGTACACCTGAAAGTGTATTGCTTTGCATTTTTCCTAAGCCCCAGCAAAATACTTAAAGGACGTCTGAAGGATGTTTGATTTGAAAACACTTTTGAATAAGAATGCAAAATAAATTTAAAAACAATTTCTTTATGCCTGACACAAGATTGGTATGTGTCATGAAACTGGCTCAATATTCGAAAGGCATTATTGTCACTGACTTTATTAGTGTATACGATGGCCAATGACATAATTTGTTCTACATGCAAAAGGCAATGTGGACTCGTGTATATTGTTACCAACAGTTTGCATTAAGTAGCCTTTTCTTACCGGGTTAGTAATGGAAAGACCAGAGGTAGAAGGGAGTGTAGGAGAGCAGAATGGTCACTCACCTTAGAAATTAAAGTGCATGACTTAAATCTTTTCGCTGCCATCCACTAGGAGTATAATTTTGGATAAACTTTTAATTACTTCTTAAACTTGGTTTCCTTTCTCAGAGTCGTATAAAAATTATTTAAAATTAAGAAAAGTATGTGAACTGGTATAATCTAACCTTTTAAGGTGATCTTTCCAATCAATATTTATTTAAATTGAATTCAGGGGCAAGTGCTCTATCTCTAGACTAAATCTGATGGAGATGTGGTTAAATTTACTTGCATTATTCATTCTTATCCCTAGGGATTAGAGGAAATGCTGAAATATTTCAAGTTCTCCTTGTTTCCTTAAATAAAATGTAGCACACCTATGAAAATGTGAAGATGAAACCACATGTAGAGTAGCTACTAATCTATATCTGGATTATGTTAGTACTGATATGATGTTTAAAAATCAATATTTAGTATAAATTCCAGTTAAATTTTCTTATGTGGATTTTAAGAGATTTTTAAATAATTGAACAAAGAAATTTATAGTCATGGATATCACTGTATATTGATTTTGATACCTGTCATCTGTCAAATTTTATTTAGGATAACAATATATAAATGATTAAAAAAGAAAATAAATATTTTACTAAGATATTGTTATTCTCTCAACTATAAACTGGGGAAAATAGATGGTTTTAATGATTTACTTTGTTGGAGTTAGTCCTTGAAAATATGAAACAAACAAGTATATTGGTTTCACATTCAATATCCATAAGTTTTTTGTCACATTTCTAAAGACTTCACTTAAAATTAATGGTGATTTTGTATTGTCAAAAAATATGTATATAATAAGTGGTAAAATAAAAAAAAATATTAATAGCCTGAAAGGCACTACTTTAGATAATGGCTGTAAATTTTAATCTCAGGCCCATTATGCACTCACATACATTCCTTTGCAAAGCCAAACTCAGTGTATTGTGTTGCACAAAACACTAGGCAAATACATCAAAAGAAGGAAAGGTTACAATATGTGGCAGTTTTTTTTTTAATTGAAAGTATATATTAGATCTCCACTTCATATTTGCTCTTACTGCATGCCGCTTTAAAGCTTTTTCCTCAGAATTATGGTGTAAAGGCAGTTCATAAAACAACTAGTTGGAATTGTTATATATCATATTTGTTGGCCATAAGTAGCATTGTTACAGTAAAGATGGAAATTGATTTGAGGTGTTTCCTAGTAAATAATATATTCTTTAATTCTTCAAGGTCTCAAAATTCTTAAAGGTAATATGAATGTTGATTCCTATAAGAATAGCTTTCTGATGTTATACTAGTAGCAAAAAAAGAAAGAAAAAAATCTTTTTTTTTTCAAGCTTAATTTAAAAAAAAAAGGTTGGCATAGAGAACTTTTTACTTAAAGAATCTAAATTTTCTCTCCACATAGGTATCTGCCATTATCATAATTTAAAAGATATAAAGTAAAATGAGATAATGTGCAGACAAAAAATGTAATTCATTTTAAGGTCACCCATCAAAGAAAAACATAAAATAAGAGATATAAAATATTACCCACAACTTCCACACCTATACACATCACATTTAATTTCAATACCTACCCAATCCCTCACCTTTTATTCCCTTTGCACAGTCGATGGTAATAGTTAATTTCTTTGCTTTTCCAATTAGATTGTATGTTTCTTGAGATCAATCTTCTTTTATTCAATTTGGTTTCCTTGTTTCTAGGTCCATTATTCAAATAGTGCGCCCAATAAGGTTTTTTAATAATGAGTAAATGAGGGAGGGAGTAGGGAGGAAAGAGAAGACAAAAAGACAAAGAAAATATAAACTGTACAAACCACATATATTTCCCTAAGGAGATATACATAAGACATCCCAATCTAACATTCTTTATAAATTAACATTTCCACACATGGATCTGTCAAATAGTGAAACAAAAAAGGGGTGGGGGGGATGCTGCAGTGACTTGAGAAGTTTAAATCTAATGGGTATAAAAAAAGTAAACACATAGTTTATAGCTATTGGATTTTTAAAAAACGATGCTTAATTGTTATTGAATATCTCCTTTTCTGGGTTATTCTACTTTTTAGCTGTAGAGGCCTCAGGCAAATGACATAATCTCTGTGATTCAGAGTCCCTATAGGCAAAATGAAGGTAAAGATATCTGTCTTCCCTATTTAAAAAGTCATGAAAATCAAATGAATTAAAGTGAAATAAGTGATGGTCATGTTCTATTAAAAATATTTGACAAGTGTCTGTGGCCATGCTACCCTGAAGGTGCCCGATCTTGTCTGATTTCAGAAGCTAAGCAGGATCGGTCCTGGTTAGTACTTGGATGGGAGACCATCTAGGAAGACCAGGTGCTGTAGGTATTAAAAAAAAATAATTTTATATATATATATATACTTATATATATATATACACACATACATATATATACACATATATATATGACAAGTTATTATCTATCCATCTGACTATTTATATTCATAAGATTTCATTTATAAATTATCTAAACTCAAATAATATACTTTTGATTGTGAGATAATAGATGATAAACATTATTAAGCAATTTTTTCCTCACTAAATTAGTTCATTTTAATTTCATAAAACAAGTTAATTTAGTGATTTATTATGGTGCAAAATCTATTACAAGTGTTTCAGAGGATGGAGTTACAGAACAGAGAGCAACTATTTGGGTTACTCATAAAGCCACACCTGAGAGGAATTGAAAAACTTCTGACATCCGATGAAATAATTTCAAATCACAGAAGATTTTATAGAATTCAACAGAGAAATCAAAGGCTCAAAGAGAGATGGCAGAAGACAAAATGAGGTGAAAATGTGATTATGAAAGGCAAACTAACAGATAGTTAATTTATCAAATAGCACACCTGTGCAGTTACTGTCATTTACATATGCATAATTGTAATATGATATTCAAGAAAAAGTAGAATGATGTGCTGAGGAATTTTTAAAGAAGCATATCTAGACTTTAAAGAGTATATAGACATTGGCAGAGTTTTTAATGAGTAGTGACTATACTGAGCTATACAGAAATATAAGAAAGAAGGAAGGAAGGAAGGAAGGAAGGAAGGAAGGAAGGAAGGAAGGAAGGAAGGAAGGGAAAGAAAAGAAAAGAAAAAAAACAAAGTGGACCTCCCAAAAGAATATATACACATACATATTAGATATATATGCCTTAATTTTTAGTGAACAGGCTTG
The DNA here is from genome assembly GCF_000151845.1 of Pteropus vampyrus. Taxonomy (NCBI): domain Eukaryota; kingdom Metazoa; phylum Chordata; class Mammalia; order Chiroptera; family Pteropodidae; genus Pteropus; species Pteropus vampyrus. Next base: position 1,746,579 of record NW_011888914.1, read on the forward strand.
TAAAGGAATTCAATTTGTATTTTAAAGCTCTCACTGTAAATGTGCATACACAGATAGAGTAATGAATGTATGTTTAATATATTGCCAGTATCAGGCTGCATTCATAATTTACTTAATAATAATTTACTTAATAATTTAATAATTTACTTAATAATTTAACTAACTGTATATCAAAATATAATAAAACATGGCAAAGTTATACTCTGTAAACCATCTGTAAAGAAAAGAAAGTTGGCCTAGCACCTACATTCTGAGGACTCTTAAAATAAATTGTGAATTGCCCTTTTTAATCAGGACACCGGGGAAGAGAATGATTTCTTTGGAGTGCGGGCACTTTAGAATTCCTGGTGTCAAGTGGAAGCCCACGGGTCTCAGGAGCCAGGTTCTTCTCCCTTGAAGAAGTTTCAGTGCATGCACATGAGATGCTTACATGCTCTTGAATGCAGCCTATTATAAGAACCACAAAGAAGAGATCAGTGAAAAGAATTTCTTACAGAAATAGGCATTACCCCAGGAGCCAGTTTTAGACTGAGAGTAATAGAAAGATAAAATAGAAAGGTTATGACCTTCATCCTTCATCTCCCTACAACTTGATGGCTTATTCTTGATATAAACCCTTCTGGCTAAAATATAGACTTAAAAAAACACATTAAAAAACCCAGACTTTGGTAAGGTGTGGGGAGGTGGAAGGAGGCTCCTGTGGAGCAGAACTCTGATTACACAGAGGGTGTCAGCTCTTTCTTCAGAACAAAATTGATTTTGAATTATTTACTCTTGGAGCCTGCTATCTATATCAATTCACCCTACGAATTCATCAATTAATTCAAAACATTCTGGAATCAAGAAGAAAAATACTGTTTATATTGGATCCAAAAGTTAGCTGATTATTTCTGTCTGTATGTGGTTATATCCATGCATTTTCATCTTGCTTTCATATGAAAATTCTGAAGTAACTTACTAAATGCACCCAACAAAAACAACATTCTATCTCAGTAGTATCCCAATTTTTACATAAAAAATTATTTACGTAATTCTACTCTGTTCATTATCTTACTTACCTTTGCATTTAACTCTTTCTTTAGCTATTAATTACCCTGTTATATATAGGATGCTTAACCTGTTTTCATACTTACTTGGCCCTAACTCAATTCTCTTTGTCTTCAGCTCAGTCAACTGGAGTTTGAATAAGTCAATAAACAGATGACACAGATGGGTCACTTATTTTGTCAAGAGGCTTCTTTTTCTTTACAGATAAATAAACATAAAAATAAAAAGTCTATGTAGTCCCTAAGATCATAGAGTTAATTACAGAACTGGATTGCAAACAATTTTGCAAAACTATGATGATGACTTCTACTCTGTCTAAGCCTTAGAGTTGTTTGGAAAAACCAAATAAAGTAACTATATGGAAAATATCATTGAAAACTGTTCTAATTCCATTTTACATGAGACAGGGGAGTTTTCCTGGACACAGTGCTACTGTAGTAAAAAGAATGAAGAGAAGACATAGCAAAAGAAACTCAAAGGCAAAATGTTAAAAACTTTATAGACCATAATTTTTTGAAAAGTAAAACTAAAACTTCAAGCATGGCAAAACAGGACACATTTGATTTTCATTTAATCTCATGACCATTAGGTATTCTTTTAGTACAAATTTATAGCAGAGTAAATGGATTTCCAGTAAAGCTCAAGAGATATGGATCCTGGTCCCAAGTCCACTACTAACAATGGGAATGACAATTAAGTCAATCGATTTTTCTCTGTGAGTTTCATTTGCTTCCTCTGTAAAGGAGGGCCCTTGGAATAGAAGATCTCCAAATTCTGTTCAAAAACTGTAATTTTGGAGTTGTGAAATACAGATTCTGGTTATGTGGCTCTTACCTTACATTTATATCTCACACTATAAAGAAGACATCCTCAGCCATCCAGTGAGATCGGTGAAGTGAGTGACAGGGGTTGCTAATATTCCTACAGAGACTGTGAGATCTAACTGGACAGATCTTGTTTTGAATCCCACCTCTCGTACTTACTGGCCAGAGAACCTTGGACGGTATGACATTTTAAAATTTAAGATTGCTCATATGAAATCATATTAATTGTAAACAACTCACAATATAATTCTAATGGTTGAATGAGTCCGTATGTCAGTGTCTGGCACATGGTAAGTGGTCCACAAGTTTTCTTCTTGCTTACTTTCCCTTTGGGTTGGACTGACATAATAAGTAGCTTGTAGCTAAAAGATTAAAACATAATAAATGACTTGCAAAACAGTAAATTTCTGCTTTCCAGTCATAATGAATTTTACCCTTAACCCCAATACACAGATCACCTGTTTGTAATCATACTGACCTTTCTAAACCCCAGACTAATCTCTCTTCATAGCAACATTTAAAAATAAAGTGAAATAAAGAATAGAAATATGGAATCTATAGCACCACTAAATTTCCCTTTTGAATTTCTATGAATACTTATTCCTAACGATTCCCTTGCAATTTCAGTAATTAGTATAAATGATTTAAATTAAAGTATTTTTGGCTTAATGACAATAGCTACAGCTACTATGGTTATTTATTGTATGAATTGCTGCAAACAGTTTTCACTTGTTTTCTCCCTACAGCGATGTTAATTTGTTCTGGAAGCAGCAAAAGAAAGTAGTCTTCCTATCCTATCAGCCACTCTGTTGACAAAGAATCACTTTAATTCCTTGTTGAATTTATACGAAATGCATTAGAAGAAGATTCTGTTCTTGAGTGGCTCAGTTTATTCATTCTCTGTATTTATGTATCTATTAATATACATAGGTGTCTTCAATATAATTATATAATGTGTGTACAATCTCATACACATGCACATACTTACACGAAAATAATGCTTAAAAAATAAGTTACTAAACTATAAGTGTTGATTTCATTCAAAGTATACTGGGATTGCTGACACCTAGTACACTATCTGAATTTGAGGAATCATGCTCAAAAGGGATTGAACAAATTCCAATATACAATTTCAAGTAAGCTCATAAAAGAAAAACGTTATTTTTTTTTTAATGAGTGGTACAGCTGATCCTTTCATTCAAGGTCAGATTATGAAAATGTTAAAGTGACTCATGAGGCACGAATATTCATTTTACACATAGATATACAAAGAACAATCTTTGTTTTCATATAAGTTACTGATGTGGCTGAAATCCCTCATTAAATAGAAATTTTGTGGTTGAAATCTGTTACTAGCTTATCAAAGCACCTGTCTGCTTTTACAACACATATGGCATTTGATCCAGAAATCCACATGGGTATCCACTTTTTGGATAGGCTTTGGCACTTCTAAATACACACCCAGGACCTGTCCCTTCTGAAATTAGATTACCAGCTTGCAAGTCTGTTTTATCCATGTCCAAAAGGCCTTCGTGCAGAGTTGAGGATCCATGGGCTGGGAAAGAACAATAGCTCTGCTCCTGCCTCACAGGGTGGTTCTTCCTACGCCTCAGTAGTCTTCTCTCTCCTGAGCTGCTGAAAGATTCTAGTCTTGCTTCTTTCAAATATGTTTTCCACATTACGGTCAAATCTGATCATGTTTCTCTCTTGCCTCAAAGCATTCAAAGCCCTCAGGATAAAGTTCAAAATTATTAACATGACTGAAGAATCCTTTGGTGTTCTGTCTTGTTGTTTCTCCGCCTTATGCTCTCTGCTCCAGCCATATTGAGACAATTGCAGTGCCCAGAATTTGATATGTGTATCCTTGCCTCCAATCACTGCACATTCTATGCTCTCTGCCCAAACTGTTAGTTCTCCTCCCTCAGCTTCCCCTAAGAGAACTCTAGCTTCTCTTCTTTGGGTCAATGTAGCCATGAATCTCTAAGAGAATCCTTTCCTGACACCTCCCAAACATTTTCTCAAGAGCTCATGATTTGTCCTTATATGATGTCATAGATCACTTACTCAGATATTATATTGTATCATAATTGCTGGTTTATTTCTTTGCTTACCCATAAGATTTCTTATAAACTCTTTGAGTGTAAGGATTATATATTATCAGCTGTTATATCTCTAGCAGAATGCTTGACATGTAATAGATGCTTAATAAATATTAATAATGAGTAAATAAAATAATTAGGGTTAGTTATGATACAAGTCATGTGCTTATGAATGTACTTATTAATTTAATTCCAAATAAGAATCTAATATGAAAGCTAGGAAATATGATATACTCAAAAAATGAGTAATAGAAAGAGTTAAAATTGCTCTATATTGAATTACAAAATTTTCATCCTCTTTATAGTTTTAAATTCATTTTAATTTGAAATTCTGTTAATAAATTTTATCAACAGGAAAAAAATAAGAAAAATAAACCATAATTTAAAAATATTTTTTCTTTTATTTTAAGAAAAGCAAATATGGAGAAATTAGTCTTATTTCTAGTCTTTACTGATCACTCTCCATATAACTCATTTAATGACTCTATTTCAATCACTTCACTTAGCATTATAGCTACCTCTTGCTACATAACAAATTAGCCCAAATTTAAAGATGTAAAAATGATAATCGTTTATGATCATCTCTCATAGTTCTGAGCATTGATACTGCTTAGTTGGTCGTTGCTCACCATCTCTCATGTGGCTTTAGTCAGGTGAGGCCTAAGTTATTTTGATGGCTTCTTCATTTTATGTCTGGTGGTGAACACTAGCCAACAGCTGGAACTTCAGTGGGAACTATCGGCCGAAATACCTACACATGGCCACTGTGTGGACTGGGCTTCCTCACAGCACGGAAGGTCTCAAGTACAGCCAGGAACCCAGCAGAAACTGCACAACATTTTCTAACCTAGTCTCAGAAGTCATGCCTTCTAATTTCCTCTGCATTTTATTCTTTAGAAAGAAGTTTATATGTATTCCCATATTTTAAAGGGAAGAGAAATGGACTCAATCTCTTAATGGGAGAAATGTCCAAAAACTTGTAGGTATATTTTAAAACCACCAAATTTTTCTAAACACCAGTCTCTAAACATACTTCTTTCTAATTAACATACTCCTTCAGGGAGACACATAGAGAGAAACCATAACTTAAAAAAATAGCAATGTTATATACCAAAAAACATTGAATTGTACAGTTTAAATGATTGAATCATATGGTATGTAAATTATGTCTCAATTATGTTGTTAAAAAATGTTCAAGAGACAGACATGGATACTGATTGCCTTTTTCTTCTCACAATTCCAGAGAAAGCTGCTTGGACTCATATTCTATTTAATATAAAAAGAAATAAGACTATATATTGTGCAACCAATATATTTTTAGTGATATGGGGCTTACTGGAGCTTACTATGTACTTTATATGAGTAATTTATGTCAATTTTAGTCTCCAGAGATTTTTTTCAAGTTTTTTGTGTTTTTTGTTTGTTTTGTGGACAATTATCAGAGGCTCTATACTTATACCTAAAAACTAGTAGCACTATATCTGTGCTCACACTAAGTGAGCATCATATATACCCATAGAGGACTAGCTCTAAGCTAATAGACAAAAAACCTAATTCAGGAAGTGAATAGTTACAAATGACCTTATGCAGAAATTCTTTTTAATTTTGTATGTATAACCCATTCCTCTGTTTTATTTCTAGTGAATTCCATCATTAATATTCTTGGCTCCTGGATGAAAAAGTAGAAGTGAAATCAGCATACGGAAACATATATTTGAAACAAAAAGTAAAAATATAAAAACACCTGGATGTAGAAGTTTGTGTTATGATTTGTTTTCATTTCGGTCTGAGCCCAAAGAATAAAAAAATTGCCTAAGTCACCCTCCTACCTTCAGCGAGACTCAGTAAAAACTTTTCGGCTGCGTGACATTCCAAATAAGTTCTTGGTGTGATCACACAATTATATTTCTTAGTATCCTGTTCTGATTTTATTCTAGTCTATCTCAACCTATCCCATCCTCGTCTATTAGAGTCACCTGTCTTTAGTCCTTCCTTCAGCTAGAGGTCGGTTTGTCAGTGATTAGGAAAGATTTAATTGGTTTGATTAATCTAAATAGGCTCTTTCTTTTCCCATTCATGTCTGTTAAGAACATAAAAAAAAAAAAAAGTGTCAGATATCCAGGATTCAGAATCTCGATTACCCTACTATAAATATTATACAGCCCTAATTTGGGTCTCAAAAAAGCAAACAATTAAATCAATGAAACATCTTTAAAAACATCTCCAGAGGGCATAAGCCATCATAACTACTCAAAAAAATAGAACTTTTAAATAAAGTGACCAAAAAGTATATGTTGTCTAACCAACATGCCCCCTTTGACTATTTTGGGGACATATTGGTTATATCATATTTAGTCTTGACTTTTTTAATGATGGACTTATATAATTTTTAGCCACCTTCTCTAGAAGTAAAAAATAAAACATAAAATATAGTTGTTTTAGTCTCTTTGTGATGCTATAACAGAACACCATAGACTGGCTGGCTTGTAAACAATAGAAATTTCTTTCTCAGAGTGTGGAGGCACCAGTTCAAGATCAAGTGTCTGGGCAGATTCAGAATCTGGTAGGACCTACTTCCTGGTTCATAGATGGCCTTCTTTTTCAAAAGACATGGCAGAAAGAGTGAGGGAGCTCTCCGGGGTCTTTTTTATAAGGGTGCTAATCCCATTCAAGTGGTTTCCACTCTTATGATCTAATCATGTCCCAAAATATTATCACACTGAGGATTAGATTTCGTCATACAAATTTTGATGGATACATTTAGTCTATAGTAATAGGTCAATGTGAGCCCCAAGCCTCAGGAAAGTGGGCACGGTAGTCTACTATGTATTTCCCAGAGTCTCAGTGATTCCATCTTTAAAAACCTTATGTCAGAGAACCTCAGATCAGGGATAAATATCAGGTTTGGGAAAATAATTTCTTTCTTATTATCAGTCACAGTTGATAACGATACCTCCAATTTGCATCAGTGAACTACATACTCCCTCAACCCGTATATTTTGCATTTACGTATACAGTAACTATGAATTTTCCTTTCAAAATAGCTGTTCTGGAAGTGTAACTAAAAGGCATAACCTAATGAATTTCCCCAAACCTTCACCTATTAGAAGAAACAAAATTACCAGAAATTCCACCAATTAAAACTGTCTTGGTGAAATGTAAAGAAAAACATTATGAAGTCCCTCATCATAGGCCTCACACTAGGCTTGCGATAGAAAAGGAATGGATAGACAGGAAATGGAAGTTTTAGAATGTCCTACTTTCCAATGTCTCCCAAAGAGTGTTACAGAACCTGGGAAAGAATTCTCAATTTTATCAGTCATACCTCTCCTTTTATTTCAAATATTTGATATCTTTTCCAACTATTCTAAATGAAATTCGTAAATAATATAATCTACCAGTGCATACAATTTCAAAGAATCTGTATAATGTTACAACTTGTAAAAGAGAAATAAGAGGAATGTAAATTATCAAAAAGTAATGATTTAAGTATGTTTTATTGGCTACACAAATCCCACTATTTTGGTAATGTGATTGTTATATGATAAACAATCATATTAAAGTTCTAAACAAAGTAAAGTGCAATCATCCCTAGAGTTACACAATATTTGTGTTCCAGGTAATTCAGCATACCTTATGACCATGCAAAATAAAAATCACTTTGTGTTTATTGTATAAAAGAGTTATGTTCTGGTCTACAGCCATGCTACCCTGAACAAGCCTGATCCCATCTGATCTCGGAAGCTAAGCAGGGTTGGGCCTGGTTAGTACTTGGACTCAAAAAATTAAAGTAAATTTGTGACTCACAAAAATATCTGATGAGATATAGCAAAATCCTGCAAAAATTAAGATCATTTTGCAATGTGAAGTTTTTTTCTGTGCAATGCTGGCTAGCTAGCAACCCAGATCGCTCCTCCAAAATAGCTATCTTTTCTCCAAATTTCTGACAACCAAAAATGCCTTCAGAATTTCAAAACATTCTTTGGAAAGTAGTACCACCACCATGACACCACATTCTAGGTTTTTCAGAGGGGTTAGTTAGTCCTCCTGTACCTAAAGTCATGCCCTGTACTGTCCTGGTCCTTCAGATCACAGGTTTCTTTACTCTGCTGACAACCAATGGTCTTACTCTCAGGCTTAGATTCTGCAGAGATTGATTGATGCACCCCATTAGTTGGTTCATCTGGTGTTTTTTCACACAGCCCCAGATATTTCAAGAGGGCATCCCTTCCCTTCTAAGGCACTACCTAAAAATCAACAAGGAGATCCATAGGTATTTCCTCGTGATTTGGAGCTATCATTCTTCCTGAGGCTATTGCAGCTCTTGTGGCTCCTGTAGCTCCACCCATGGTCTCCCACGCCTTGTTCTTGAGGGTCAATCACTGGATACAGTGCACTGGATACACTGAATAAGTGCCCCTTCTCTTTCTGAGATCACATTCTCATTAAAAAGTAGACTTTATTCTAACTTTGATGTCCTCCCTGTCTCTTAATAAGACTGCATTTACTTTCCCAAAAGGACAAATCCATGCCTACTCAGGGATTGTCAAGGTGGGTCAATAGACCCTCAATAAATTTTTATTAAATACTGTATTGAATAATTGAATCTAGGATCCTGATTACCAATACTAGCCAGAAGTTTCTGCTTAGACACACAGCATTCCAGGAATACCTTCAACCTGCTCTCATTTTTCTGACATCAGCTCCAAGAGGGGGCTTTGACCTTCCAAACAAAATGTCACAATGACTTATCATATTTGGTCTGTTTCATGCATCTATTCTCTTCCCTTCCTAACATCTAAAAATAAGTTGATGCAAACTAGGAAAATGTTATACTGCTCTGTAGGCCAATCTAATCTAACTCTACTTTGCCGAAGCTTGGAACATTTCCCTTGGGAGGAAAATCTGGTCATAATTATATATGAGAACCGGAATAATTAACCATCAATAATTGCACTTAAGATTATCACGAAGCATATTCGAGACAACATGATTTACAGATTAGTTCTGTTATAGTAGTTTGGTCGTAAAACTTTCGTTATATATTTTAGTGGAATTATTTTTTGCAACTGTGACGGGAAAAGAAAAAATCTTATTCTTCAAACGATCATTTTCCCCTATAGTCCTTTTATTTTTCTGCTTTTCTGAGGAGAAATTGCTACTCCCACCACCCCCAATACACACATATATACCTTTGTGAGTAAAGATAAATAAAGACAAGTCACACTACACACTGTTTTTGTTCTGTGACTTGAGTATATGAACATTTGTCACTTTATACTTGCTGCCTGCTGGCATGAGCAAGTGTATTTCTTAATCTATTTCACAAGATTACTGCCCAAAGAGAGATCACTCTGTTTTTCCTTAATTTTGCTAAAGAGGCCTGTGCTTTTCAGGGTGGAGCTTAGACAGAAAAGCAGCAGGAAAGCCAAGTTCACTTAATGAAAACACAGCCCACAGCTCAGAGTTTCACACATCGGTGGAGCTCCTGCAGCTCTGCCGAGCTTGCTATGCAGGGGTATTAAACCTTCCCGCCAATGCTGTAGGCTCAAGTTCACAACACATTAAAAAATGAGACATTCTCATTACCTGGCATTCTACTCAACTAAATTATCAAGGGATGAGAAATAAAAGAATTTCAGTCATCTTTTCTTAAAATGAAAAAGCTAAGGCATCCATTCAAGAAGTTAATCCTTTCTAAACTGCTTTTTTCAGAAGTATAAAAATGCTGATAGCAATAATAATTATAGTCATTATTTATAAAAGGCCTAGTATGTGCCATGCACAATACTTAATTCTTTATCTATATTAATTTTATTTCTTATCTCAACTCTGCAAGTCAGGTAGAATTAAATAAGAAGAGTATTTGGGGGAGAAAAGATATTCATTGTTTTTAAATTATATCTTACTTTTATCAAATTAAAATTTTAGTATACCTGAATGTTAATCTTAGCCTGATAACAACTATAAAGCTATATTTTAAATTTTGTGTATGAGTTTTAGAGGCACATTCCACTTATGGTCAATTGCTTTAAACGAATTAGATGTGAATCTTGATATAACATTTTTACATTTTGATTTAGATGATTAGATAATCCATTGGAGAAAAATTGAGGGACTACATGAATTAATATCATCTAAATGGAAATCCAAGCGATATAATAATTGTTTCATTTTCTTAAAAAAATTTCACTTGACTTTCAATTGCAAAGAATAATGTGGTAGCTTAGCCTAAAGATTTCACTTGCAAATATTTTCTTTTGAAATTAGAGTTTCCTTCAATGTGATAGTTGAAGTATTTTTATTCTATATTTTATCCATTTAAAATTATTATGAAAATAAACATAAAAATACAGCTTATATTAGAAAAAAATCTTTGAAACTAAAATTGTAGATATAAAACCGAGCACAGTAATAATATGGAAACTATAATAGGGGAATTAAAAATATAAAAATAAACTTAATTAGAAATGTATTTTCCAGTCTCTTAAAAGTTTATCTACCATCCAAGTATTCAATGGTAAGGTATTTTATTCTTTCGATGTGTTATATTATACCTTTTAGTGTTATTACTTAAGCTTTCTGTAGGTGATATGTGTGCACCATGAATTATTCCCACTACTGAAAATTTTGGAAAATTTTAAGCTAAGTCTAAAAGCATGGCAGAAATAATACTTCTTCAGATTGCACTTTTTAGAGTTCAGAATAGAGAAGGCTCTGGCTTGGGAGGCATTTCCCAAATAGCCATGGCAGAGGGCTTTTGCCCATCAGTTCTGCCCCAGTTCATATAGACATAAATGGAGGTGCCGGGACTAAAAATATCTCCCATCGCAGTGGGAGTTATGGTTATTATCATTTGTTATAATAATTTCTGGAATTTATTAGAGCCTAAGTAATTGATTATATAAACATGGCCTTTCATGCTGAAAAAATATATTACTAATTTGGAATCAGTTTGTTTGACCCTGGAATCAAAAGCAAACATTTAAAAGTCTTGTGTACAGGTAGTTCATAATGTGATACTAAGCAGAACAAGGAAAATGGAGAGGGAGAAAAAGGGAAGGAGAGAAATCCAATCCAGAATATATTATTGCACTGACCTGCCATAGGTCACTTGCACGCACCCTCACTTAAACCTTCTGGGGTACCTTAAGAAATCCGCCTCTGAACCATTTACACAGGAGACAAAAAGAAGAAGCATTACCATGGGCTTCTGTCCCCATGGATCAAGATGTTTTCATGGACATCAGTATCCTCATACTTCCAAGTTGTTTATGGGTGAACACTAATTGTTTTCTTTAGCAGATCCTAGGAGAGCATCAAAGAAGTCCTAGGACAGGAAGCAAGAAGTATTACTGCACAAGCCTACAGTGACATATTCTCAGATTGCACCTATAAGAATCTGGCTGGAGCCTATAGTTAATCACCACTGCAATGGCTGGAGTCGGAGCTAATTGTTGCATAAGAAGAGTCCAATACAATTCTTAAATGACTCAATTTCTCTCTTACTTTTTAACCAGGAGCTCACTTAAATATATATATATATTGCATAAAAAAATGACCATTTGTAGCATTTGTGTCAGTGTAATTGCATCATTTATGTATAAAGATGTGGCAAATAGCCAATCCCAATTGGGTCTAATGGAACATTATTAGTATCATACAATTCATATAATATAATTTGATGTGATATAAAAGAGAAGCTTGTGACCTAAAGCATGAGGGCTGAAACATTGCACAATGCCCTCATCAGAGTAATATCCCTTCTGCATATTTTATACTTTTTAGACATTATTCAACTTAGGATATTCTGCTTGAAATAAAAGATCAATTAAATTCATTTTTATTCCTTCTTCACATTGTGAATTTCTTTAAGTGAATGAAAGAGCAAGAGAGAAAAAAGGCAAATGTGCATAAGAGGGGGGTGAGAGAAAAATTGCAAGTTTTTGCTTCGAATTTTTTTCTTGAAAAAGTGTTAAATGTGAAATAGCACTATAAAACACTTTGCAGTCCATTCAGTTTCTTTTGGAAAATAATAGTTGGATTGAAATGAACACTTTAGAAGATACTTTATTTCTTGGCATTTAAAATCAATATTTTTCTCACTGTCATGAATATTTTTTGGAAAAGGCTTGGCAGTTATTTTTGTTCATTGTAATTGCGGCTCTACTGTAGGTGAAGATGGAACACCTTTCTCTCATTATTAAGAGCTTAGTAGCCCTGAGCTAAAGGCTGTGATTCTTCATGTCACCATGGTGGTGGCAAATAAGAAATCCCATTTAGTTTCTAGTAACCTCATTTGTCAAGAAGACTGTATTTCAAGTTTATATAGATTTAAAGCAAATAAAAACTAGACAGTTAAGTTCCTCTTCGGTCAGAAATTACATTCATCAATTAAAGAAAAGTTAAACTAATGAGGTATCATTTTTACAGCCTACTGGCCTATTTTAAATTTTATTTTTAAAAGATGTGTGGCATTGATTTAATTTTCAAATTGCTTCTCCATTAGTGATAGTTTCAATGTGCCACTAAAGTAAAAGAGCACTTACTTATGTGAGCCACATACCAAGCTGAGGAGATGTTAAACTTTCTCAACTTTACAGTGAATGTAAAAGCAAAAATATGCTAGCAGAATGTTCTGCATGGCAATTTGAAAAGGCTTTTTTAAGTAAATGCTTTGAAAATGTTCTCAATTCTTTCTTTATGCTTTCAATTTTAGCCTGAGATGATCAAGAATTTAAAAAAGGTCGTGCTCTGAGAAACTTGAAATCTGTCTCAATCTTGAAATGACAAGCCTTTCAAGCCAAATGACTTAACCCCTCAGAGAGGGAGAAATATACACTGGGTCCCTCAGTGCCTCAGATAAACTTCAGGCTTCTTACTAATGCATGATGTGTTACTGACTTGTGTAGCTTTAAAAACCCTTTCTGAGTTGAGATTATTTTCAGTTATTTCACATTATCTTGCCTACCACCTGAAAATGCTGGACTTTCGCTTTGCATTTACTATCTGATACAATTAAAAATTCAGCAAAAGCATGAACTTGGTAATGATACAGCAAATCAAGTTAACACATGTTATCGTGACAACTCTCAACAAACCCCTACTGTCCTTTCACTTCCATTCTAATCATTGAAACAATAGATGCTACTCTTTTGACGATTATAAATATTCATAGACAAGTCATCATAAACATCATTTCTTATATCATTTCAACATACAAAGGTTTCATATTTTTTCAGAATCTGTCAGATTTAGCTTACATTACCTTACTTTCCATTAACATTCAATTGATTTTTTCTAAGTTTCTGATCAATATTTTTAATTTTTTCCATCAAGAAATCGATCTAAATTATTCTTATGTGTACATTTGCCTGACAATATACAATGGGCAAACCAGTGGAAAAAAATCAAAATCTTCTAACTTGTCTAGTATTTGTTTCACTAT
>NW_011888914.1:1760046-1781455 GCF_000151845.1 Pteropus vampyrus
AGCAAATCAAGTTAACACATGTTATCGTGACAACTCTCAACAAACCCCTACTGTCCTTTCACTTCCATTCTAATCATTGAAACAATAGATGCTACTCTTTTGACGATTATAAATATTCATAGACAAGTCATCATAAACATCATTTCTTATATCATTTCAACATACAAAGGTTTCATATTTTTTCAGAATCTGTCAGATTCAGCTTACATTACCTTACTTTCCATTAACATTCAATTGATTTTTTCTAAGTTTCTGATCAATATTTTTAATTTTTTCCATCAAGAAATCGATCTAAATTATTCTTATGTGTACATTTGCCTGACAATATACAATGGGCAAACCAGTGGAAAAAAATCAAAATCTTCTAACTTGTCTAGTATTTGTTTCACTATCTTTCATAAACATCATATTTTATTGTCCATATATCTGAGGAAATTTGCAAATGTTTTTCTCTAATAATATTTTTGAATACATAAAAATTTCTACAGCTAGTAAAATCTTATATTCTTTTTTCAACTATTATTATTACTCTTAGAATCAAAAATCCTAGAACCAACCAGACTAGAATTTATAGCTTAAAATCTATTTTTTCTTGCAAAACATACTTAATATAGTTATGTATGAGAAGAATTCATCACTTACAGTCATGGAAATAATTTCTATGATCGACTCTCAAACTTCAGTATAAAAGCACCAGGACCTTGCCTATGATGTGAGGCTTAGGAACCACCATTTTTACTAGCTATCTGTGCGGTTAAGCAACACTTGGAGGAACAATTTTGAATACATTTACATTGCATTTTTATCTTTTTGAATATTTTTTCTTCTTTTCTAGCTTTATTGAGGAATAACTGACAAAGAACTGTTTATGTTTCAACTGTAGATATACATGTCTATCTATCTATCTAATCTATCTATCTATCTATCTATCTATCTATCTATCTATCTATCTACATATTGTGAAATGATTACTAAGATCAAGTTGACACATCTACCACTTCATTTAAATCTTTTTTGTGTGATAAGAATGCTTAAGATCTACTCTCAGCAAATTTCAAGGATCAAATACCATATTAATTATAGTTACCATACTATACATTAGATCCCCAGAACTTATTCATTTTATAACAGAAAGTTTGTACCCTTTGACCTACATCTTCTAATTTTCCATTGCCCCTAGTCTCTGGTAACTACCATTCTACTCTGTTTCTATAAAATTAGCTTTTTTATATATATATTGTGTATATTTATCACATTTTCTTTATCAATTTATCCCTCAATTGATAGGTTGTTTCTATATTTTGGTTATTATAAATAACGATGCAGTATATATGGAAGTACAGATATCTCTGTGAGGTATTGATCCTATTATCTCTTTGATTCATAAGCAATAAAAGTGAACCACAGGAAAATATTCTAATTAGCTGGAATCTAATGTGGTTCCATAAACTAGTATCTCATTTACAGAATATTTTTTTCTAGCATTGGTGGTAGAATATACTTATAATTTTAATATTCTACCTTTAATCATTAACTATTATATTTCAAAACTTAAATCTGACAAATCTAATGTGAATTTGGATAATATCGAGAAAAGTACAATGTCCAGAATAGGTAAGATGATCATTTCTCTCTTTCTGCAAATACTGGCTTTTACCTGGTGTACTGCCTTTGGTTCTAGACCTTGAGATTTATGAACAGTGACAAGTTACTCAGAGGAAAGCGCCAGTGAAGCTGAAGGAACATCAGCAGTGGCATAGTCAGTAATTTTGGCTCTCGGATAAACAGCCTTAATTGTGCCCTCAAAGTGGCTTTGCCATTGATACTGTGGCTCAGAGATGGATGTTACGAACAAACCATGTTAGTCTGGGAGTTTGATATTTTAACTAATTTTAACTACTCTTATTATGCAGTTACTAAGCTCTCACAAGTATTTGAAATTTGATTCTTTAAATTTTGGTGATCTAGGGGAATTTGGGCTTTCTTTTATTTTGAGAAAAATGATTCATTTATTCAATATTATAGGTCAGAATTCTGAATTACATACAACAAAGTCTTCTCTTGCCAGCTTAAACAGAGAAGAGTCTATTCAAGGATATTAAGAACCTCACAGAATTTTACCAGGGCCAGAGAGCCAGGCTGGGTATTGCCCCATGACATGTTCTACCCTCACTGCTGCTGACAATACCACCACTGTTTGCTCCAACACAAAAGGCACTTGGGACTATATGCCCTGGTCAGGACAGCTCCAAACGCAAACTACACAGCTGCTTCTCCAACCTCTGACTGCCTAACAAAGTCTCACGTGGATACATCTGATTGGTAACATCTGTACCGTACTGCAAAGGAGGCTGGTGAAGGAGACTCTCTGGCTTTTGCTTGGGCAAGTAAGATCATAATGCAGGAATTCCCCTAACATTATAAAGAAGATTTGAAGGTGGTGGTAAGGCTGAAACTGTGAAGAACAGTCAATATAAAGTTATATTTATTGAGTATTACACGCCAGGCTTTTTGCTTGGCTCTTAAGTATGAAGATAAATGCTCAATATTTATCTGCAATAGTTCTTAGAAATACAGTAGTTCTTATACACAGTAATTCTTAGAAATAGAGCTAAAGGTTAAAAGTCACAAGGAAATAATCTCACCTCAATACCAGTGAATAAATTTCTAATGTGTTATTTGTATTAAAAGAAACTTTTTATTATAAAAATCTCATTAAAATTTATTTAAGTTGAAAACAAAGCAGGTCTAGAAATTTTTGGACTAAAAATAAAGTTATTTCTTACAAAAATTTCAGTAACCAAGATGCTTAGCAATAAGTGTATTTTGTTATTGTAAGTTAAATATGTTTATCAAAATAGTTTTTTTAAATGTCCTAAGTTTCACTAAGTAAATACTGAACTGTCCATAAAATCAAAATGAGAATCAATGAACTTCTGATCATCAAAATAAATTGCAGTAGTTTATAAGCTTTTGTGTTAAAAAGGGAATACAAGGCTAGCAAAGCAGACAATCACTCAGAAAAAGCAGATGTTGATTCCTATTTTAATCACACAAATACTATTTGCCTGTACACACATAAAAACTTGCTTTCAATTGCAGAAAAATTTCCAATAATGTCATTTTGCAAATCACAGTCCCTTATTAACTGATCAAGTAATATAAGGAATGATTGAACCTCAGAGTTAAAAAAATAATAACTAAATTTTTGAGTACTTATTATGTGACAGCTAATGTACTCAGTGTCTTATATGTATTCACACCTTTAGTCTTTGCAAACAACTCTGTAAGTATTATTATCCCAATTTTATAGATGAGAACAAAAAGATAGAGGCAGGCAAAATAATTGCCTAAGATAGCTAGCAATTGGCAGAGCCAAGATTTGAACAAAAGAGTAGGACTCCTAAATCTGGTCTGGTTTTCATCACTGCTCTATTGTCTCGAACTTATTAACTGACTCGGCCTTCCCCAAAGGTATACCACAGCACTTGAATATGTCATGAATGAGTATGTCATGAAAGCCTGTGATTATTTCCCCTAAGGCATTGGCAGCTGTGTGTTCTCAGAGGAAAAGAAGACGAAGACCCCTACTAAGGAGAAAGTATGATCTAAAAAGAGAAATTATTGTACAGCAGGTCATTGAATAACATCATTTTCTTTAATATTATTTCATTATAAAATTGATGAGATGCCCTAGGAACTTAACTCTTGTTTACATCAATCGGCCATGGTAAAATTGGTTTCATTATATCTCATTTCACTTAAAGTTGCAGAGCCTATTGAGGACGTTAAGTGAGGACTTACTGTACACTGTGGCAGCCGCAGCAAGGTTGTCAAGCACACACTGACATTATCTTTGAATCATCTTTAGGTTGAATAAAAAGTTCTTGTGGTGACTTACAAGTGCTTTAAGTTGTTATGAAGTAAACCCTCTCCATCTCCCCAAAGCTTTAGTAAACTCTGATACACAGAGGCATGTGCAAATGATGATTCCTCAAGAACATCAAGAAAGAGTTGAGTTTCAGTGCATGGAATGGAAATAAGCCATGCAGAACAAACTTTGGAAATTAACTCAGTTTAGCAAAGATGTAGCTTTCATACAGAAAGAAAGTTAGAAACTGACCCCTGCATAAACTGATCCCATGCCTACACTAGTCCCCCACACCTTGCCTCAAGTTCCTGGAGAGTTTGGGATAAATGCACTATCTGCTGTTGTTCTAAAATAGACAGAATACCTTGATTGACTTCCAAGTTACACCTTTAATTAAATTTATTCTAAAATAAAACGAGGGGCTCCAAAAAGTACAGTACTTCCAGTTTTGAAAGAGATACTTGAAAAGCTAAGAACTTTATCCATTTGGTCTCTAAAATTTGTAAATTCTATGAATAATAAGAAAAGTTTTTGTGTAGCTTGGTGTCATTTAAATCAAACATGAATTTTTTATTTTTTTTTTTTTTTTTTTTTTTTTTTTTTTTTTTTTTTTACCAAGAAGGAGGATTCAAACTCCGGGAGAAACTGATGATAACATCATTTCATTCAGGAAAATGCCACACATTATAAATGTATTTGTTCAGTATCCATCCAATTTGAAAAAGATCTTCCTTATTAGTGTTCATCATGAATCTTAGATCCCAGTGATGACACAGTAAAGCAGCATAACCATTACCCAAATATGACTTTGCATTTTCTCTTTTAATTAAAAAAGCAAAATCCATAATTATTTCAACTCCAGTTTAAAGTATGAACAATGAATATCTCTTAAAGAAGAACTTTGTGCGAAAAAAATAACTTATTTGAATTTAGAAACAAAACTGAAATGTGAGAAAGAATTAATGGTCCTAAAAACATAAGCATATGAATACTAACAAACTGTGAAAGAAGAAAATAAAGAAGAAAAATAAGAAATAACAAAAAAAAATTTAATTACTGGTTAATCAAGGTGGAATTTTTGAAAGTCATGATACTATGTAGAGGAGCAAGTGTCCAAGATACCTGTGGTTTAAAAAAAAAAAAACACACAAAAATACCAGTAATAACAAGAAATGTAAATGGACTATATTTGCCAATTAAAACAAAGATTGGAAAAATTCCTGCTATGTGCTGTTTACAAGAGACATACTTGAAATATAAAATAAAAAATTTGAAGTAGTAGAAGTAAAACCTAACAGATTAGTGTAAGTAAGAAAAATTGCAGGACAGCTTTTCATAGGAAGACATGCAAAATCAATTCCAATGTGTTGTAGATCTAATTATAGTAAATAAAAATATTTACCTGTTTCTATTTAAGATTTTAACATAGAAAAATGTACTCATAATCTTGGAATAGGAAAATACTTTTTAAAGAGGACTCAAGAAAGCATTAACAGTAAAGGAGATGACACATAAATTGGATTGCATAAAAATTAAGAACCTCTATTTATCAAAACAGGTCATTAAAAGAGCAAAAAGGCAAGCCATAAATTAGAAGACATGTGTAATCCATATATCCAACAAAAGGCTTTTCTACAATTGAAAATAAAGAGAAATAATCCAATTAAAAATAAGAAAAGACTTGGGAAAGTATACCCCAAAGAGAATGTCCACACTTCAATAAACATAAGCCCTCAATATCATTAGACATTAAGGAAATGGTAACCTGAATAACAATACAATACCTTTTGACATCCACTAAAATGGCTTAAAAACTTAAAAAATCGAAAAGTGTTACAACAATGTAGAGCAACAGGAGCTATTATATACGCTGATGGAAAAGTAAATCAGTACAACTATTTAGGAAAATTCTTGGTATCTACTGAACATACATATATCTTATTACCTAGCAGTTTCATTCTTAGGTATAAACCCAAGAACAGCTCATTCATATGTACTCCAAAAATATATACTAAAAACGTTCATAGAATCATTATTTTTAATACCAAAAAATTAGGAGTAACCCAAATGTCTATCAATAATAAAATTGACAAATACGGTATGGTATTTTTATATAATAGAATACCATACGATACTGAAAAAGAATAGTTACTGCTATATACAGCGACATGGATCAAGTTTACAAATATTATATTAAGTTAAAGAAGGAAAATATAAAAAAATACTGTATCGTTCAAACAATATCATGTTAAAAAACAATCTAATTTAATCTAAAGCTTATTTATATTGACAAAAGTAAGAATAGCTGCACCTTTAGTGAATTATTATGGTTAGAAGAAATGTTAGGATGATGATACCTTGCCTTCTACCCTTTGCTAGTGCCTCCCATTGGCCAAACCATTGGGAAGCCAGAAAGCAGGGAGCAAATCAATGCAGCTGGTAGAAGTCCAGCCCACTAGGACACTGAGCAGAGCCGAGAACACTTCTGAAATGGCCAAGAGAATAATCAGCTCAGGGTGGTCCCAAAATGCACTTTCGAGCTTGTTTATAACAGTAAAAAACTGGAGGAAAAGAGCGAAAACTAAATATCTACAATTAAGCAAATGAATAAATTATGCCTGAAATAAGCATACGATGATATATCATCTATCACTGCAAATTAGAGCTGTAAGAATCAGAAATAACACACAAAGTAATAAACACAGAGGGAAATTCAGAAATAAAATAAAGTATGACATCGATTTGTATAAATTTTAAAACCAATATTACTATTGGTTATTGTTTGGGGTGCATTCATGTAAATAAAAGCAAGAGTAAATAAATGCTTAAGAATAATAAATATCAAATTCAGAATAGCTATTTTTTTTCTGAGGAAGTTAAGTGTGAAGTGTGATCATAGAGGCCTTGAACTATATTTGTAATGTTTTATGCCTTAAGCTATGTGAGAGGTACATAAATGTTTATTGAATCACTCCTTACAGTTTTGTGAATATCTAAAAATATTTCATAATAAAAAATAAAAAAAATACACTACCACTGACACCACCACTCTTGTTATATAAGTCTGGACTCATAACACATCCTTTCTATATGGCATTACTATAAGTGGGAACAAAAACAAATTAACAATCCACATATAAAAATAATTCTCTTGACCCATCAGTCAAGGAACACTGGGCAGGCCCCATCCATAGAACACATTCTTGAACTGTTTATTCCAGGACTAGGGGCCAGTTTCAGGTGGGTTTTGTTTGTTTGTTTGTTTTGTTTATTTGTTTGTTTTTTATGAGTAACTATGCACAGTTGTGGAATCTACTTGGGGATAATAGGGTAGTGTGTGACTTTAGAACAGAGCAGAGCTAACTCGTCCACATAGAGATTTAATCCTCAACTTTGACCTCATCAACCTAATTCTCTCAGAAACTAAAACTGAACTCACTTTAGTAAATGTATATATTCTGCATAACTTTTTATGTAGTATGATATTTATATCTATATAGATATTAAAAATATCTATCATCAAATGACTATTGTGATTTATATTCCTTGAAAGTTATTTAGTCTATCTGCTTTCCTTTGAGGAAGACATTTAGGTCTCCTTGCTTTCTAATCATTTAAAATTTTGGAACCTACTTCCTTAGTTCATATCCTTATCTTCCAAATTATACCTAACAGAACTGTCCTTTATTTTGTAAGCATAACAAAAACTATACGTTGTATAATCCCAGAGGCTTTCTGATGAGTCCTGCATAAGTTGAGGTCCATTTAACAAATATGATCTCATGCACTGTCAGCATATGTGCACTCACTATAATTAAAATGCAATAACAAGAAATGCAGGGCAAATGAGTTTTAAACCTCTACCGACATATGAAATAACTTCTCCCTTCCAGGGTCAATTGAACCATATTTCTCACTTATTTTGCCCTTTGTCTCCATATAGAATCTATAATAGTAAGGGGAAAATTCCTTTTCTCATTACAGAGCAATATTATAGTAATTTAATTTCATTGCTCGAGCTAAGTACTTTTAAATATTACTATTTCTATGGCAATCCCTCTTTCATTTATTATACTGAAGAATATCTGCAGCCTTATATTCAAACTGCATCCATAATATTATCAAGTGCAAGCAAATTGTGGCTAAACCAATCATAGCGTGACAATTTTTGAATTAACATTTTAAATAATGAGAATAATTTCAGAAATGCTACCAATTTTCTCTCAACATGGAAAAAATCAATTCAGCATGTCTCATGATCACAAAATCTGTAGATAAACATTGAAAGAAATCAGGATCTAGAAAAAAAAAGAATTCAGGTTATAAATATTTGGTTCAAAATTTTTAAAATATACTTGGAATTTGGATATTTTTCTTTGATTAGGGGTTGGCATTTGTTCAGCTAAAGCATTTGGATACAGGCAGATTTTCTTCCCTCCTATTGCTTTTTATATAGTATGTACAAAGTTTCTGCTCCACAAACACCTACTGCAGCCAAAGCATTTCACTGTCTAAAATAATCTGAAGACTGAATTTATTTAGATAACATTCTTTATTCTACCAATGGAAAGCATGTTGACTTACATACATAAATTTTTCAATAAATTTTGTATTCAAATATTTGGTACCATATAGATATATCTTTGATTTAAATGGAAAAAAAAATCATTTCTCTTTTGTTTTTCTATGAGAAGTAACAGGACAGTTAAAAAATTTTGTTGTTATTAGACTTTATATGTTACTTACTTACACATGAGACTTCTTTTAGAAAGAAATGAAAGAGAGAGAGGAGAAAGAGAAAGAAGGTGAATAGATTCAAACTAATTGAGATCAACACATTAGATAAATGCCACCAATAACTAGTTTTATAAGAATAGTTTTAAGAAAAAAGATGGAAAAATACTATTATATTTCTTTATTCTTTTCCCATGACAATTAGTTATTCTTCATCAGCTACCACTATATTATACAATAATAATTTTAAAGAGCCTGATATTTTTTATACCTAGTAGATATATGTGATTTATAAATTAAATTAAAAAATAATGAACATTAAAAAGTTTTTAACTTTATTACAGAAGAAATGATTAGAGACGAGGAAATACTTTCATCGACTTGCTAAACTTTTCTCATATGTAATTCTTCCTTTTTGCTTTAAAACTGAAGTTCTTGGAAAGTAAAATAAGTTATTTAATTTGAAATTTTAAAG
Source organism: Pteropus vampyrus (assembly GCF_000151845.1). Classification (NCBI taxonomy): domain Eukaryota; kingdom Metazoa; phylum Chordata; class Mammalia; order Chiroptera; family Pteropodidae; genus Pteropus; species Pteropus vampyrus. The sequence goes on from NW_011888914.1 coordinate 1,769,127, forward strand.
AAGACAATGAAGTTAAAGTTAATTGATAACATTTAATATGATTTTGTCCTTTATTGTGCACTCCTATTCAATTGTGTAAGCACTAAGTAAGCACTACTCCTGTGTAAGCACCACTCCGGACAGTATTACATTCTGTGTATAGTAGTCATATCCTATTTTAAATAATTCACACATTTCTCCCATGTTCAAGGCACCATACTAAAGCCAGAAAATATTCAGAAAAAAGAGACATGGTCTTGCTTGTCTACAAATAATTTATAATAAATCAAGAGAAACAAAATTTTAATGAATTGACATGCTCTAATAATATTTTAAACTATGTTCTGTGGGACTAGTAAGGGTGTAATTAATTGAGGTAAGATATGGAAGGCTTTCAGAGCAGGGCATATGTGAGCTGGATCTTGAGGACCAAGTGGGAAGGAGGGGTTTAATGCAAATGATGTTTCCCAAAGTTTAGTCATTATGAATCACAGCTAAGACCTTTGTTAGTACCTATGCTAATAGATAATTCATATTTTTCTTCATATGTATCAAGAATTATTAAATATGAAATAAATATACCTAAAAATAAAACTTCCCAGGACCTCTATAGATGAAAAACCATTTATCATCTGACAGAGAGCGAAGGTGAAGTTAAAAATTAGCTATTTTGAAAACAAGTTAAATTGTCATATTTTACTTAGCTGCTGTTATTAACAAAAACACTGAACCATCAGATGCAGTCCAGATTTTTATTCCTTCTTAAAAAGGGAATTTAACACAAGATACTGGGGCAAATTAGAGACTTGTTTGAAGAGATAACAAAAGAATGTTATCAATTCATATAATAAAAATTCATATGATAACACCCTAATCACCAATGTGATGATATTTAGAAATGAGGCTTTTAGGTGAGATCATGAAGGTAATGCCTTCACAATGGGATTAGTGCCCTTATGAGAACAGACACAAGAGAGCTTGCTCTCTCTCTGCCAGAAGGGCACAGCAAGAAGGCAGCCATCTCGAGCCAGAAAGAGAGCTTTCACCAGAAATTGACTATTCTGGCATCTTGATCTTGGACTTTCAGTCAGAACTATGGGAAAATTTTTGTTTGTTTGTTTAGGCCAGTGATCCCCAACCTTTTCGTCACCAGGGACCAGTGTTCCTATGAGAATCTAACGTCTGATGATCTGAGGTAGAGATTAGGCAGTAATGCTAGCTGGGGAGCAGCTGCAAATACAGATGAAGTTTTGCTCACTCACCAGCCACTCACCTCCTGTTGTGAGGCCCAGTTCCTAACAGGCTATGGACTCAGACCAGTCCGCGGCCCAGGGGTTGGAGATCCCTGATTTAAGCCACCAAGTCTATGGGGCTTTGTTATGACAGCCCAAGCAGACTAAGATAGATGCCAAGAATATAAAAGAGGAAAATTTTTCCAAGTTGTGGTACAATTTGATTTAATGTTATGTCTATTCACATAACTATCTACCTACTATGTCTATCCTGTGACAAGTGTAATGTGTCCCTCACTTTTGGAAACTCTATAACAAAAGTTCTCCTGAACATAGATACAGAGATGTGAACAAACATCCCATGGTCAGGGAAGAATAAGTAGTCTAATGTTGCAATAAGTAGCTTTTTAAGGCTTGAATTTAAAATATGTATGTGGGTGTAGTAGTAATATGAGGGTCGAGGAATTTTTCTTAGCTTAAATAATTTAGTTTACGCAACTCTGTTAGTTTGCTATTGCTGCATAACAAGTCACCACAAACTAGCAGCTTAAAAAATATATACATTTATTATCTCGGTGTCTGTGGGTCAGGAGTCTAGGCACAACATAACTGGGTCCCCTGTCAGAGCCTTTCAAGGCTGCAAGATGTCAGCTGGCTGCTTTCTCATCTGGAGACTAGACTATAAAAAGAGTTTGCTCCCACACTTGTTCAAGTCATTGACCGAATCCGTGTCCCTGTGTCTGTAAGACTAAGGGTCCCAGTTTCTTGTTGGATATCAGGAAGCCTTCCTCAGCTCCTGGAAGACACGCACATGCCTAGAGATCATTGTAATTCTCAGAGGCCACTATTATTCTTTGTCATATGGGCTTATAGCTATCTACTTCATCAAGCCAGCAAGGAGGAGTCCCTATAGTAAGCCTGCTAGCAAGACTATATGTATATGTATATGTATATATATATGTATATGTATATGTGTATGTATATGTATATGTGTATGTACATGTACATGTGTATGTATATGTATATGTATATGTATATGTATATGTATATGTATATGTATATGCATGTGTATGTGTATATGTATATGCATATGCATGTGTATATGCATATGTATATGCATATGTATATACACATATATATCTGTAATATGACATAACCATGGGAGTAACTATCATATCACCTTTGCCATATTGCTTTGATTATAAGGAAGTTACAGTTTCTGCCAGCACTCAGGAGGGAATTTTACCAAGGTATAAATACTAGAAAGTAAAGATCATGGAGGCTCACTCTAGAGTTTGTCTGGAACAGCAATGTAATGAAAATCTCTCCATCCACACACATTTAAACCCTCTTTTAACTCCATGCACTAAAAAGGAGAAAAAATTATTGTATTTGTAAATTTAAATATGAAAGAAAAAACATAAATGACAACTAATTAACCAACTCTTGATCACCAAACTACACCCCAAAGTAGAAAATTATCAGCATCTGGCTACAGCATTTATAGGTAGAAATAACTTTAATGGATATGCCGTTAATGACTCCTCCTGAGTTATGGGTAGATTGCTACTAGGCCTCCATTGTTATTTTGTTAGTATTTTATCATGAGCATATGACAGCCCAATCTTCTGACTGGGGCTAAGCTTCCCTATACTGCTTCATTTCTCCTCCCTTCAGCCCCATCAGAGTGCTGATCATTGGTGAATCTCTTTTTGAGTGAAGCAGAAGGAGGAGAGCAAGAAGAGGAAAAGTAAGAAGAAAGAAGAGGAAAAAATGTTATATTTAGCATAGGTTGACATAAATAACAGACTAATGCCTGTTTAACTTTTCTTCATTTTAATCACAATTAGGTAATTATAAAAATAATTTTAAAAATATATCTTATGCCTTGATAATGTACGAGTAGATAAGGGCTCTGTTTCAAAAGGCTTTGAGTGCCCAGCCATAAGAATTCATCATTTGAGCAATGGCAGTGGACAGGATTCCACCAAAGACAGGGTGCAGGACAACAAAATGATGCTAGTAAGAGAAGAAGCTGACAGTAGAGACTATTTGGGAAACAACTGTAATAACACAGCCAGGAATGGTAATGAAGCCTTAGCTATCCAGTGGGAACTGAGAAGATAAAATTTGGACTTCAGCAGGGATGGGAGGATGAGAAAGGGAAAACAATCAAATATGACACCGAACCAATCGGCAACTACTCATGGACTTGAAAAGAAAGCTTATACATAAAAAGTGCAAGAATGGAGTTTGAGTTGTGTCTAGGCAACTGACACCAAGCATTTTTGGAAGAAGTGTAATTTAGGAGTAAGAAAGGAGAAGGAAATCCTAACTCACTTTAAACATCTTATATTTTAAAAGGCACTATGATAGTCATAATGCATTAATAAGAATCTGAATGAATAAGAAAAGTGAAAAAGAATAGGTAAAATGATATTGGTATTAGGTGTCTCAAAGAGAAGGAAAAAGATTTCATGATATCGAAGACCTTCAGTTTCTTTCCTTTTTAATAAAATAGAGTTACTAGTTAGACCATAGATAAAGACAAAGTAGTGATCATAAATTAAGCAATGGAGGCATTTCACATATATGAAGAGAAATTTATTAAACCATGACATTTATCTGTTCACCATTTTGATAACATAGATCTATTCTATTTTTAATCCTGAATAATTTAAAAAATTACTCAACATTAAATATGTAACCTATTCAAAATTATCCTGTCCTAAATATATCAATTAAATGCATACATTATATGCAAAATCACTTTTATTAAACCAAATTAAATATTGAACTAAATTTAATAATTAAACTGGATTTCATATTAGATCAATTTAACACACAGTGTAGAAAGTTCAGTTTGTGCAAGAATGAAAGGATAACAGAAATAAATATTAGATAAGTTTAAAGAAATAAATGGCTATAAATTTAGTTAATAAAATATCCAACATAGACATTTTCAAGGTAATATTTATGTGGTATATGTATGTGTGTGGGTGTATCACTCTACTACTGATGCATGTAAAGATGTATATGTATATACATTTTTTTTTAAACTAAAGTGAACCCTTATACTGGAGATATATATCAAGATAATCATAACTTCCTAGAATTCTCAGGCACCACCAAAGCATATTATTTTCCCTCATAAAATTCAATCAAGTAGACTTGAAAAATCTAAATTACCTCTTCAATCCCTAATGAGAGCTACCAAGTTCATAACAAAATGTGAGTTGAGACTGTGTCTGAGCAATTAACTAGCTTCATTTACTCTCCACATTTATTTATTCATCGAAAAAAAATCGTTTCTCACTTAACTGTGCTGGGCACTGTTCTAGGTGCTGAAGATAAGAAATAAATAAAATAGAAAAGGAAAAAAAGTCCCTGCTCCCATATAGATTCATTCTAGCAGGGACAGAAGGGGGAGAACCAAGCAAATGATATGTAAAGTGCCAGCAATATGATGAAAAATAAAGCCAGGTACAGGGATAGAGACTGGCAAAGAAGAGGATGATATTTCATTTGGGGTGCTAAGGAAAGACTTTCCAGGAAGCTGATATGCAGGAATAATGAGAAGAGGGAGTGTTTCTGACCTGGAAGAAGAATTGTTAATACTTATGGCTGAAGATAACTGACTCTCATGCTTTTTACCACAGACTTTCAGGGTGGTTGCAAACTGTCCCAAAGGGAAATATTAAATCTGAACATTCAGGAAGTTTTAAAAATTGTAGACATCCAAAAAGGTCTCAAAATCTTTAACTTTCATGCAATTATCAATTTAGAAGTAAGTTCTTACATATACACACCCATGAAATTCAAAGTATAATTGTTTATACAGAATATTTAAATCAAGGCTAGATTCCAATCACTGATATATAAGATTAGTGTTACCATCTGTTTTACTTAAGGTAAACTACAACCTGCAGTCCATAATTTTTCTAAAATGCAACAGTGCTATTCTCTGCCTTTGTAAGGAAGAAACATCAAACATGATTGGAACTTCTTTGATGATTGAAAAGCTTGCAGGGCCTTGGAGTCCTCTCTTTGAACATTCATTCTCACTTGGCTAACACTGTCTGCAGAGAAAGAAAAAAAAAAAAGGATATAGGGAATCACACTGAATTTATACTAAATGCAAGACCTTAGTTGGAAGTTTGGGGCTAAAACTAAAAAAGCAGTTGATGGTTATAAAATCAATTTCAGAAAAATTTCTAAATTGTAGTATTGGGATCTTTGGTTACTTTGGTTTAGTGAGTTGATTTTATTATATAACAATTATCTGAGTTTATAATTTCCATTTTCAGTCTGAAAACTTTAAAATTTATAAAAGGAACCAAGCCAACAAAATTTAGCTTAAATAATAAGAAGTTTAGGTAGCTCGATATTTTACACACATTCTATTTTTTACTTCATTCACATCACAGCTCTTGCAAACTCATACTTGCTTCTCTGTCTCACGGAATAAGTAGAACAGTGAAAGTTAAAACTCTCTCAGTTCAGAGCTATCATCTGTGAAACTTGCTTCCCCAGGAGATGCCTCCTTCTCATTGCTATGACATTTTATCTAGCAAAACATCTCTATAACAGCTATTTGGTAGCTTTGTTTGTCCCTAACTAAAATAGTGGGAAACCAAATTTGTTCCAGTCAAATAAAAACCACTTGCCTTTACAACTTACTGTTAACACTGTAAGTTTCTTAAGGTATCAGAACAAAGTGTTGCTTTTTTTCTGAGTTCCCTATGCTTTAAAAGAGAGTCTGGCATGCCATAGATACCCTCAAAATTGAATTCAACTGAACTGGACCAAAGTACCTGAAAGCAAATATGACCTCTAATGTAGGGAGGAGGCAAGAGAATTAAAATGTTAATCAAGCTACATTCAGAGACTGCAATATGCTGATCAGCCCTGCAGTGAGGCCTGGAGGACACTTTCAGAACAAAGGAAGATTTCTTCTGCGATTGCTAAAAACTCATTCTCCACACTGTGAAGGAGAAACAGAAAACACAGTCTTTAAGTGTCACCCTAGACAAAATAAAATCAATCATTCCCTGTGGCTAAAACCAAAAGGAACCTATAGAATAAAGGCTGGGAACTGCCAGCAGGCCTTTTCATGCTACATATTTTTACCTTTTCACACTACATACTCTTCCCCTTACTATATGTCCATATCAAAGGAAATGGGTTAACAAAGTCTTAAACTATAACCACCAGGAACTAAAGAATGATATATAAACTGAATTCCCTAAATATTCCAGGTCCCTCTCACTCTCTGCCTCTGAGAGGAGACCACATTCTATGGAGTGTTACCTCTTTTCTAATAAACTTTCCTTTTGACTCTAACGTTGGCATATGTGTTGAATATGCCACCAAAGGAGCCTCTTCTTCTCTCCAGGACTTAGTCTCCTCCCACTCAGAGGAATTTGCCCTGTCTTGAATCACCTCCACTTCTTAAATGCCCATCACTTGTGCTCGACATGATTTTGGCACAACAACATTCAAAAGCATTTGTCTTATTGTATATATCCTAGTACTCATCATTTTATCTCAATTAAAAAAAAATTTAATGAAAGTAGTAAAACATGTCCTAAATTTAAATATATCTTAGTTATTGCTCCCAAAACTGTCTTCTCTCTTTTTTTTTAACTTCTCTTGATTTACCTTGCAAAGCATAAAATGCATACCTGTCTATAACTTACATTCATGCTCTCCGCTACACTCTAAAATTACATTTAGGTGATTTTGCAGAATAATTCTTGATATCAACTAATACCCAAACTAAAAAACAACAAAAAAATTTTATTCAGAATTACATTGCAGTGTTCCTGATCATTGTCTTGTACATATTTTTAAAAGATAGCATCCATGTGTGATTTTCTTCCATTGTATTCTTGTAATATGTAAGACAATATTATACTCATGGTATTAAAACATGAAAGAGAGATTTAATCATGCAACTTTGAAGGTGAAATAATTAGTTCTCTTTTGGAGTTTTAAAAGAATTATTAATTACTGTATTTGATGGTATTTTCACAATACTTTGGTACTATTTAGCACTAACCAGCATGATTTTAAATACTAAATTCTTACGTTAGTAGAATATGAGAGATTTGAACTTGCTGTTATCTGATTCTAATATAAGTAATTGATTAGAATAAAAGTGAACCAAGTTAGGATACACATGTTTTTTTTCTTTTCTTTTCTTTTCTTTTCTTTTCTTTTCTTTTCTTTTTCCTTTTTACTCCTCAATTTAAAAAGAAAGTTGGATCAGAGCCATGATTTCCTTTGAAAATGGGAAAATGACTTTTGGAACATCAAGTGGGTAGAAACAGAATACTGATTCGATAATTAGACACTTAAAATCATTTGCTAAGCTGAAGTTTTAAAAGCAGATTATGATTTGATTTTCTACCTGTATCCACATGCTGCTGTTTATGTGAGGTTTCTACATTCCTTTGCATTTTCCTAGATATCTGGCAAGTCCCAAGACCATGTCCTGCAAAGACTTCTTTGTGTTACCAAATATCAGCCTTTTTCACAGAACAAAGTCACAGTTACTGGCACAAAAGTGGTAGGAAGGAAAAACATAAGATATACCAAACAGCAGCGGCATAATTCTTCTTTCTTTAGTGTAGTATTGAATCATTGCTGTTGATTCTCCACAACTTACCTTAAACAGGTTTACACATCCACACCCTTTGCCATGACTTGATAGTTTCTCTACTAGAGGCAGAACATATTTCTCTGTTCTACTGATGTTGGGATTGATATGATATACTTGGTCAATGGAATGTGGGAGAAGTGAGAACATGCCAGTTCCAGGCAAAGTTCACAGAAGACATCAAGTATTTCTGCTTATTTCGTTCACTACAACAATTCGTTGTGCTGAGAATGAATCTCACATAGCTACTGATTTATAAAGAATAAAAAGTATATGGAGCAGACTTAACTTGGGCATGGACACGAGATGACCAGTGTCCCAAAACAGGACCGCATGTGCTGACCCTCAGGATGACGACTAAGAAAATGAATGCTTATTGTTATATATCACTGAGTTTGTGTTTTTAGTATGTAGCATTGTTGCAGCAATAACTGACTAGTGTCTTATTAAGATCCTCCCGTCTCCTAAAAATACAGAACAGAAATGCTTCTCAGAAACAATAGCTAATTTAGTGATACAATAAAGGTAGTCAGTAATTTTAATAATAAAAACTATAGCATTTTTCCTTAAGTTTCAAATGATCTCTGTGAGCAGCCGCAAATAGAAAAGACTAAAACAATTTTGACTAAAATATCTATCTGAGCCTAAAATAAAAGCTTGAGTTATAGGTTTATTTATGAACAAATATGCGAGGGTAATTGTTTCTCATTCTCTGGCATCTATAATTATGATTTACAAGGTCTGTAAAAAACATAAATTAAGACAGACTAGTTTGGCTGGAAAGAATCTTTGAAATTTCTGTTTGCCTCATAATACAACTAATGCCTAGGAATCGAGCAATGCCAAATTCCAAACTGACTAAAAATTCTGCTTTCTAGAAACTTGTGTAATTCCAAAATTATAACAACTTTCACATGACTTCTGATCATTTGATTCTCTTCTCCACACAAAACATTGGCATGACTGAGAAGAATAAACAGAGGGAAGATTATTGGGAAAACACCAATGTTCATCTCTTCTTCTAAGGAAGCCCTGTTTGTAATTTTGTAACTTTTATTATGAGCTACTGAGAAAGAGAGACAAAGAAAAATGTTTTGTTTGTTTGTTTGTTTTTGTTTTTGTTTTTCTGGAAGAATTTATTCTATTGTTCCTGAAACTCAATCAACCGCAATCATACATACGGGCATATATATCCCTGGGTTCTGTGAAACAACGTTGTATCCTTAAAATAAATGTCTCCTTTTGCTTACAAAACAGTTAATATTTTGAATTGTATTCCTGCTGCTTGAAACTAATTAATGGAGAAAGCTAGTACTCATAAAAACTGAAATGGAATAATAGAAGAACTGTAAACTATATGTTCTTGTTCTTAAGAAAAAGCTTTTCTGACATAGTCAGCGATCTAAGCACTGATGATGTTTAAATGGTATTTAAATAATAAAACACATTCCTGAAACCCAGAAGTCTCAAACTTTATTTTATCCTAAAGCCAGAGAACCAATTGGGAGGCTGTACAGGCAAATTACTTAAAATGTACCCTAACACTGACAAACTTACTGAGTGGTGTAAGAACACCACTCAAAAGTGGATTAGGAAAAAGTGTCTCCCACTCTGTCTACACCAACCTATAGCTTCTTATCTAAACTCTGAAGCAGGAATCCATTAATCAGAGAGCAAATTTGGTGTGTTGAATTTGTGCCTGGTGTCAGAATTAGAAAGTATATTGATATGCAGTCTTGACTGTGGGCTTCAAACCAGTGACCCCACTTGCTAATCAAGACACCCCAAAATGAAATTAGGGGTCAGCCAATTATGCTTGAAAATAAACCTATGTGCACTAGAGAGTGGTAACTGATTAAAACATGAGACAATATCATTCCCTTTAACAGTAAATGTGCCACATATACGGCACAAATATAGTTTTAGTTTAAAACCCTCTCAGAACTGACCTTTGAAAACATTGAGCAAAGAGAATCCTTGCAGCAGACAGAATTGAAGCAGCCAGCTTGACTGACCTAGCAGCCACTAAACTTAGAGTTTAGTAGCAGGCAGAGATCTCTTGATTGGCTTTGCAGCACGTTTACACATCCAGGAGGCCAGCTGAAAGAAAGACGGCATTGTAGATAGCAACTAGAGTTGAGATGTAGAAAAATCCCCAAGGACATATTATTTATACAGGATATGCAGAGTTTTCATGTGGATTCTGTTCCATTGTAAAAACTGCAGTGTTTTTCCCAAACTCCAAATGCTAAACTTTCCCCAAATAACAAATGCTTCGAGATATACTCATATTACATTTTTTTTGTAATTTACTATATTTGATACAAACCAGATCTAACTTTTTTTCTGATTAATATTATAACACTTTAATTTTTTCACATCATTAGTCATCATTTGCCACAGCTCTCTGTTCATTGATCTTTCCCATTTCTCTGTCTTATTTATAATTCTTGAGTTACATCAATGTACCTCATGTGGTCCTTTTATTTTTTACACATGTTTGATGCATCTGCTAAGTATTTCAAATTGCATTTAGTCTTTTGATTACATAATAGAAATGGAATATCATAAGCAATCTTTAACCTATAAATCAAGTATTCAAAGTTAAGTGAAATTTCTCTGTAGAGACATCTCACAGCCAGATTGATCTCTCTTGAAACTTTTTTTTTTTTTTTTTTTTGCATTTTAGTCAAAATGGAAAACTGAGATGTCATTAGATTTCATTATCAATATCTTCCGGCATCACTAGCATACCTTTGACATGAGAAAAGACTTGGCTATGAATCAGTATAACTGAGATCCAGATTCTGCTGTTGTTCTACAAAGGTCCTAAATCTGACACAAGAGACTTAATCCCATGGTCATAAGGAAAGGGGTGAAGATTAAAGAATTATTCTGCATGTGAGGTTGCACCAACACTAACAAGTGGTGAACACAAAGACTAGTTTGACTCTTGACAAGTGAGGGCAGTACTGATGAGCTTGGATGGGACACTTGATCTTTTAAAGCTATCTGAGGATAAAGATTTGATATGAAAGTATTTGTTTTCTTTAGCCTCAGAGGACAATGGCTGTTTCCTATCAAACTTTTAATGTTCTTATTTGCAGTATTTATAATACATACTACAACATTTTGTTTTACAGTGTGGCAATGAGAAAAGAAGTCCGAGTATAAAGCAGTGAGAAATTAGTCCTGGACAAGGCCTGTATCCAAAATATGGGTAGTGAAGTCTGTCGTTTAAAACTATTGTGACGAAAGACGGTTTGTGATATGTACATGAGGGTGATGAATCACAGCCCACTGAAGGTGTCCAAGTCTGGAAACAGAGAAACCTGAGGTCCCAATGCTGACAAAGATGCAGTTGCAATTATCCTAGAAGGAAAGTAAGCTTGCTGATGGCTCATTAGGTTGTGGTAGGACATCCTAGAGAAAGAGTCGACAAGAATGTAAGAAATACAGAGTTTTATAAAGATCAACAATGGGTGATATGGAATTGAGATATTTTGCATAAAGATGAAATTATCATAGAAATATTACGAAAGGACAATGTTTCTTAAGAGAGACAATATATCTTAAGAGACTGTATAATACAAGGAAGAGCAGAGGATCTATAGAACAGCCCACAGGATTCCCATGAGAAGAGTCAACCAGTAGGCAGCCAAACGGAGAGATGGCGATGAGAAAGCAGAGTGAAGTTAATTACACAGCAGAACAAAGGCATAATCCTCTCACTTAGAGGAGAAGCAAGGAGGGTTGGTCGATTTTTTATATGTATTCTTATTTCAGCCTAAGATTCAAGTTCTTCTACTCAAATACTTATCCTAGAAGTAAAATACTAAAATTTTTACTAAGCCAAATCTCTCGTGATGTTTTTTTTTTCTATTTCCTCTCTCAGGTATACAGGTTTAAGGAAATAAATGCACCCTGAACCAATGGGAGATGGGATAAAAATGGTTGTACCTTGTATAATCCTTGCTGATTACAGAAAAATTGAGCCACTTCTGTGTGTTACAAAACTGTAGTCATTCTGGTAGCAGATTTCACGGCCTCATAAGATCTTTATAGTAATCAAAGAGGTTTTCCTTCTTCTGTTAAAAAAGAAAAAGTAGGGAGCTAAGAGATCAGGGGAAATCTTTCACCTGAGTGTTAAAGGGGACCAGTTTCCCATTAGCAGGCAAGTCCTGCTGGACCAGTTCATTAACCATGAATGCTTTGTTCCTTCACAGAATGTTTTGCAGCCCTGATGAGCTTGGCTTTGCGTGCTTCCCTGGAGGAGGGAAGACTAAGTGTTGGGAACACAGCAGGCTAAGCCTACGTGTTCTAAGGAGAGTGTACAGTCGCTAATAAAGTGTTTGGATTTTTCTTTTCTTCTTTTCAGGTGCAGAAAGCTCTGGGGACCCTGATGCGCTGCTTGAATATTTTGATCTCTGTCAAAATCTATGCAGTTTCTGTGCATC
>NW_011888914.1:1782005-1784274 GCF_000151845.1 Pteropus vampyrus
GGAGAAACATTGTTAACATAGTCGAAGTTTTAGGAAGCCATAGCACAATGTCACATGAAATTTCACTAAGTCAAATCTCTTTATCTCATAAAGTCTGCAGTTGGATTTTTGAATGTGAGTGTAGGCTTCATATTTATTTTAATTTAATTCACTCTTATAATTGTTCATCGTACACTCTAAGCTGTTATTTGTTATTACTACTTTTTTTAAATCTTGAATAAGTTATGGACTCTAAATCAGACAGACATATGTTTCAGTACTGACTCTACCACTTTAAGATGAATGACTTAAGAGCGAATTAACCTTTCAAATCATGCTTCTGCCAATGAGAATATAACAGTTAGCTCATCATTTGGTTGTGAAAATAAAATGAGAGAGCCTAGGATAAAATTGTTCAACTCATGGTGTCAGTTATACTGGTAGCGATTGTTATGATTATTCACAAATTTGCTGAAAATGCCTTATGTCGATTAACCACATTACTGATACAAATGTGTTCATATACCTATATCTTGTCCACTGGAGGCCTCCATTTAGAATGATCTTATTTCATTAATTGCCATCCCCAGAAGACATACTTAACATAATAGGCAGTAGTTACGTTGTAAATTATTTTTAGCATCTTAGGTCAGAATTGTCCATCATATGTGTTTCTTGAGCTTCAGTTTCATCTAAATCTTGCCCTGCAATTTCTAATTTTAAGAGAATCCTCTAACTAGAAAAGAAGCAAAATCTATTTCAAGTAATCCAGGATCCACTATTATTTTTCAATAAAAAGCTAATTAAAAGAGTAAAGTTGCAACTCGTTTTAAGAAAATCATTCTGTTCCAGCATATTCTTTAAAGTATTCACAGAAATCCTAAAATTTAGGGTTAATTTTAAACTTTTCAAATATAATCTTCAAATGCAATCATTTATATTTCCACTTCAAAGTTTATTTGCTAGGCAATTATCTGTGGATCCAAATAAACGATTAAATTCACTCAAGCCCTGAGGCAACATAGATCATTGCTAGAGAACATGATTTTCCTTTAGCTTAGGATCTAAATGAAATAGACATATATTTAATAAACATAAATATGTTTTCGAGGAAAAAAAGAGAACTATAAATGTTGCTCAGATTTAGGGAAAAATAAAGGTAAAAAAAAAAAAACATTTAAAGTTCCAAGTGTATCTCTGTGTCCCGACTTGGCATCTTTGAGCCAATGAAAATATTTCATTTGGAAAGGCCATATGAACTATAAGCTCATGACAAGTTTCCTAAACCCTCACTTGGATAGAAATGCTGGGCCTGCAGCAATTATCACATCTTTTAGGAACAGTCCCATTTTGGGTTGTACAAGAACATGTGCTGTTTCTTATGGATTGAGAACATAGTATTACATCAGTGCTCCCTGTAAACACAGCTCATTAAACTAGTTGAGGGTATGACCTGAGGCAAAGAGGAGGATATGGGAGCAGGCTTTCCAGCCACATTGCAAATGCCTGCACATGCAGGCTATCCCCATAGTGAGATGATGATAGCAGCCTAGACCCTGCATTTGACTAGGAAAAAACATGCCTAAGGGCTACGGATGCCCTCAGGTAATTCCTTCCAATGCTCCTTTCCATGATAGTGTTACTCTCATCATTTAAATGTTGCAGGAATCGATCAAACAATAGATCCTGTGCTGAACTCCTGGGAAAGTACAGTGTTACAAAATCCAAAGAGTCACAATTTGTTTGCAGGCTTTAATGAAAAGTTAAAGATTTCAGGCTCTTCAATAATAAAAAGAATATGTTCTACCTCTAAGTCACATCAATTTATTCTTTCTGATATGTATATTATTTTTTTAATTTTTAAAAAATTAAATTAATTGGGGTGACATTGATTAATAAATAATGTTTCAAGTAGACAATATTATAATTTATCATCTGTATATTACATTGTGTGCTCATCACCCAAAGTTTAGTCTTCTTGTGGAGAGTGATACAGTATTAGAGCTGAAAGGGATATTTTCAAAGTTACCTTAGCTGCAGTTCATTTTTTCAGATCCACATTTAACTTATAATTATTGAGGGTATATTGAGAGTTTATTTCTATTGAGAGTTTATTTCACTGAATTTTCTCCACAAATCTATGATACAGATTGTGTGAATCTCTAATTCATGGATAAAATAGAATAAAAAGTTCAGATCAGCAGAGTACCTTGCCCAAGATCACACAATAATATTTCTAGATTAATAATGTTGATGTTCATATGCTAAATGATTTAAAATATATACATAC